>NW_024740523.1:0-10765 GCF_018991925.1 Homarus americanus | reverse complement strand
CGTATATAGGGTCACAGTTAGCCATGACTAGTTCTCCATAATGCCCACACACTCATAGTACCCACACACTATCCACACACTACCCACACACTCACACAAGGAGATACAGTGAAATAAACTGCTGTACCTAAATATTATGTAACTCAAAATATATTCCCAAAACAGCACGTTTACAGTTGAAAATAATAAAAGCATAAATAACACAAACAAAATCAATTAATATGTTTTTTATTATTTTTAAATATCAGAAAAGATGGGTCAACGCTTCTTGTTGTTCTTTGTCTTTTTCCCGGTGAAGATGTAGTCTCCCCATGGCAGGTACTGGTCCTTTTGTACATGGCAGAAAGTGGTAGTTTCCTTCTTCTTCTTGTTGTTTTGAGGTTTAGTGTGCTTTGTGGTCTGCAGTTTGTTAGATCGGGGGCCCTTCTCCTTCATCTGGCAAGGCTTCACCTCAACCTTTGAAACTTTTGTTACAGTGCGTCGGAACACCATTGTGATTTACTGACACTAACAGCTCTCTCACTGAGGTCAAATCAAAATTTGACCATACAGAAAGAATTACGGTATAATAAGGTTGGAATTTAAAGAAATTGACAACAAAATGAAGCTCTGTTTATCACTATAGTAAAGAGGGATGGTGTTTGTAAAGATGATGGATGGTGTTATAATATGTAGTGATGATGGATGGTGTTATATGTAGTGATGAAGGATGGCGTTATATGTAGTAATGATGGATGGTGTTATATGTAGTGATGATAGGAGGGTAATATATGTGGTGATGATGGATGGTGTTATATATAGTGATGATGCATGATGATATATGTAGTGATGATGGTTGGTGTTATATGTAGTGATGCTGGATGGTGTTATATGTAGTGATGATAGGAGGGTAATATATGTGGTGATGATGGATGGTGTTATATATAGTGATGATGCATGATGATATATGTAGTGATGATGGTTGGTGTTATATGTAGTGATGCTGGATGGTGTTATATGTAGTGATGATGGATAGAGTTATATGTAGTGATGATGGATGATGTTATATGTAGTGATGATGGGTGGTGTTATATGTAGTGATGTTGGATGGTGTTATATGTAGTGATGATGGATGATATTATATGTAGTGATGATAGGATGGTTCTATATGTAGTGATGGATGGTGTTATATGTAGTGATGATGCATGATGTTATATGTAGTGATGATGGTTGGTGTTATATGTAGTGATGCTGGATGGTGTTATATGTAGTGATGATGGATAGAGTTATATGTAGGGATGATGGATGATGTTATATGTAGTGATGATGGGTGGTGTTATATGTAGTGATGTTGGATGGTGCTATATGTGGTGATGATGGATGATATTATATGTAGTGATGATAGGTTGGTTATATATGTAGTGATGATGGATGGTGTTATATGTAGTGATGATGCATGATGTTATATGTAGTGATGATGGGTGGTGTTATATGTAGTGATGCTGGATGGTGTCATATGTAGTGATGATGGATGGAGTTATATGTAGTGATGATGGATGATGTTATATGTAGTGATGATGGTTGGTGTTATATGTAGTGATGTTGGATGGTGTTATATGTCGTGATGGATGGTTCTATATGTAGTGATGGTGGATGGTGTTATATGTAGTGATGATGGATCGTGTTATATGTAGTGATGATGGATAGTGTTATATGTAGTGATGATGATGGATGGTGTTATAAGTAGTGATGATGGATGTTATATGTAGTGATGAAGGATGGTGTTAGTGAAGATTGTGAAGTGAGATGTAGTGAAGATTGTGAAGTCAGATGTAGTGAAGATTGTGAAGTCAGATGTGGTGAAGATTGTGAAGTGAGATGTAGTGAAGATTGTGAAGTGAGATGTAGTGAAGATTGTGAAGTGAGATGTAATGAAGCTGGTGAAGTGAGATGTAGTGAAGATTGTGAAGTGAGATGTAGTGAAGATTGTGAAGTGAGATGTAGTGAAGATTGTGAAGTGAGATGTAATGAAGATTGTGAAGTGAGATGTAGTGAAGATTGTGAAGTGAGATGTAGTGAAGATTGCGAAGTGAGATGTAGTGAAGATTGTGAAGTGAGATGTAGTGAAGATTGTGAAGTGAGATGTAGAAGAATGAAGGAGATGTAGTGAAGATTGTGAAGGAGATGTAGTGAAGATTAGAAGTGAGATGTAGTGAAGTGATTGTAAGTAAGATGTGGTAGTAAAGATTGTAAGTGAGATGTAGTGAAGAATGTGAAGGAATGTAGTGAAGATTGTGGGAAGGAGATGTAGTGAAGATTATGAAGTGAGATGTAGTGAAGTTTGTGAAGTGAAATGTAGTGAAGATTGTGAAGTGAGATGTAGTGAAGATTGTGAAGTGAGATGTAGTGAAGATTGTGAAGTGAGATGTAGTGAAAATTGTGAAGTGAGATGTGGTGAAGATTGTGAAGTGAGATATAGTGAAGATTGTGAAGTGAGATGTGGTGAAGATTGTGAAGTGAGATGTAGTGAAGATTGTGAAGTGAGATGTAGTGAGGATTGTGAAGTGAGATGTAGTGAAGATTGTGAAGTGAGATGTAGTGAAGATTGTGAAGTGAGATGTAGTGAAGATTGTGAAGTGAGATGTAGTGAAGATTGTGAAGTGAGATGTGGTGATTATGAAGGAGACTGTAGTGAAGATTGGTGAAGTGGAGATGTAGTGAAGATTGTGAAGTGAGATGTAGTGAAGATTGTGAAGGAGATGTAGTGAAGATTGTGAAGTGAGATGTAGTGAAGATTGTGAAGGAGATGTAGTGAAGATTATTGTGGCGAGATGTAGTAAAGATTGTGAAGTGAGATGTAGTGAAGATTGTGAAGTAAGATTATAAAGTAAACTGTAGTAATTGAGGTTAAACGAACGCGGGTTATTCTGTAGTGTATCCGTGTCTTGTTAACGTGGAACCAACATGGCGGTGGTTCTCAATATAGATACATTATTTTGCCGGGAATTTCTGTCAAAACGAAATATGAATCAACCATATTTAGCCTAAATTAACCTAGCGGCTTTATTATATAGTCTAAGATGTTTAAGTTGGATAGATCAGATCAGGTTAGGTTAAGTCAGGTTGGGTTAGGTTAGGTTAGTTTTGTTAATTTTGCCACTTAGAGGCTAGTTTATTGTGCCCCCATACTCATCCTGTGAGCTGTAGCGCAAAGAGATTACAAAGTGGTGTTAGATGAGGTAGGTGGTTAAGTTAAGTTTCAATAGGTTAGGTTAGATTATGTCAGGTTGGGTTAAGTTAGGTTAGGTAGGTATTAAGTAGATAGGTTACGGTTGGTAGGTGGGAAAGTTAGGTTTGATTAGGTTAGCTTATGTCAGACGGGGAGGTTAGGTTCGATTATGTCAGGTTAGGTTCGATTATGTCAGGTTAGGTTAGATTACGTCAGGTTAGGTTAGATTATGTCAGGTTAGGTTAGATTATGTCATGTTAGGTTAGATTATGTCAGGTTAGGTTAGATTATGTCAGGTTAGGTTAGATTATGTCAGGTTAGGTTAGATTATGTCAGGTTAGGTTAGATTATATCAGGTTAGGTTAGATAACGTCAGGTTAGGTTAGATTATGTCAGGTTTGGTTAGATTATGTCAGGTTAGGTAAGTAGGTGGAGGTGGGTAAAAAAGGTTAGGTTAGGTCGGCAGGTTTTAGTGTAGGAGCTTAAGTAATCCCGTAAAAATTTCATGTTAATTTTTGACACCATACATCGTAATAATCCTTATAAACTATGTTAAGGAACTGTGGTGTAATTTTTTCTGAACGGTTTATTATAAGTTTTATGCCATTAAAGAAGTTTTATCAAAGAGCGGCGTAATGAACCACAGACGTATTACCATTAAGTCCTAAGTAACTTAAAACATGACTAATAACCTATGAACATGTTGTATTATATGATTACAATTTAACATAATATATTATGAATGCTGTTATAATATCTTAAGTGTGTTACAAACATGGCTGCTCATATATGCCATCCTGTCTCTGGCAAAGAAGAGATTGCAGTAAGTAAAATTAATTGCTAAAGACAAATACTGGAAATTAAACATATACTTATTACCATTATCTGAAAAGCTTAGAACCACCGTTTTATATTTATTAAAAGTTTGTAGTGTTATACATCATGTGTATACAAGTCACAAGTTATTATTTACGACATTGCTTCAGTCCTCGTCATCAGAGTCTTCTGTGTACAACAGATTCCTTCACCTTGTTTAGACATTTCTCATCATCTGTTTGACAGTTACACATCTCGGTGCATGTCATGCTATTCTTTCTGATTCTTTCTGTATGAACATGACAATGATCCACATTTCCTGACGCCACATCCACATTTAACAAGTTCTGTGATTGCTTCTGGAGCTGGTGGTTGGTCTGATATTACTAGTATGAAACAGTCATTGTCAATCTTCCAGCCATGCTCTAATTGTGAAAGCATTTCACTGTCTGCATCACAAGACCACAGAAGAGCTTGATACCCTCCTCTCAATATATGATACTTTAGAGTTGCTGCAGTCGCTGGTAGTTCTCCAGCTTCTGCCTGCGTTATCTTGAAGAGATGCCATCTAAGTTTTGACAGTTTAGTGAAAGTCATTCGTGGACAGTAGAGCTTAAATACAAATTCCTCTAGACCAATATACATGTCTGCTGGAGGGCATTTGGTCTACTCAGCATCTTGAATGCATCTAGGACTTTTGTGTTAGATTTCATCAAAGTGCTCCAACATGCTTTCTTTCCTTTGCCAACAAATTTTCCAATGCAGTCAGATCCTGTGAAGGCATGGAAACCTGTAAGGCTCTCTGCCCAATGTGTCGTCGCTCACCAGTTCCTGTTATCATACTTGTATTTTCTCCAAGTTGAGGCTGCTTTAATATGCCAAACACATCAGTGTCTGGTGACTTGATATGTACAGTGCTGCCCTTCTGTGATGCATATACTGTATGTCCTGCTTAAGTTCTATAACTTGTGATAGCAATTTGATGGTTGAAGTCTTATTTGCTGCTTTCCACGACAGTAGATTAACCTTGGACAGCTTTTCCCAGATGCTCAATGGACCAACAATACGTTCCTTGACAAAATTTTCATAATTTTGTCTTCCAACTTCATATGCACATAGATTGTCATATTTGGCATTTTCTGGCATTACAGCTCCAGTTACCAAGTTTATAAGAGCATCATTTTCCTGGGATTACAGTCACCAATAACATTGTGTAGCTTCTGTACATCAGCATATTGACAGCTGACAATAGCTGTAGAGAGCTCATGGTGTTCTGTTCTTTTGTAATCTTTATGAGTTTGATATTTTATGTAATGAACTTAATTTGAAAACCCAAATGGTAGTATATGATCTTTTATCACCTTAGACACTCTGTGCGTCATGCCTCTCAAGTGATTTTTTTCCTCTCTTACTTCTCTGGACAAATACGACCTTTATCCCATTAGAAAAAATATCACCATATATTTTCTTAATCTACAGGTGCCAAGGTTTAAAATGACGGATGGTGTTAAAAATTAACCTGAAATTTTTACGTGACCACATATTGTCTTGTTGGGTTTCTGAGAGAACTTCACGGCTAAATAGCGCCTCTGCATTGATAGCCGGTACATGTCGTAATATCCACCGCTCATAGTTAAATCTTTATGTCCGTTTATTTTGTCCTAATTTAAGTATCAAAGAGTGTTTTCATTTTTAAGTATCTTAAGTATCTTTTTTCCCCACTCCTAAGTATCTAAGTATGATTTATTTTCATTTATAAGTAACTAACCATATTTTTGTTTTCATTATAAGATGTGATTGATATAGACAACAGAAGTAAATATCAGCTGGAGGTCGTAAACGAAGCTGATGTGAAGTATTTTGACTCGCTGTTCCCACGAACTAATTGCTTCACTGGTTTATACCGAAGAAATAAAACCGTCAACGAACCATCCGATTCAAATGTGTCTTAGGCGATACAGGGTGTTTATGCGTCACTCTGATACCAAGAATGACTTTGTGTACTGTGGTGAAGCTGAGGGTAGGATAGGGTTGGGTTGGGTTGGGATGGGTTATGATTACGCATGTGTGGGTATAGGTATATTCTGTCGCATTTTATAGGTATCTTGCGTCTTTCTCTTTATTCCTTCTTTATCATGAGTATCTGTGCCTATTAATACACCACCTCGCAGGATAGTGGAAGTGGAATGGATAGTAACGAGATAATATTCTTCTTACATATACCTTAGCTTGATTACAGGTAACACCAGGTAGAAGTTACATGACTCTTAAGAGTTTTCCTCGACTTGGCTGATTCAACTGTAAGACTTGCTGTATTTATCCTTATTAAAATCCTCCACCTGTAAGACCCTCCACTTGTAAGACCTCCACCTGTAAGACCCTCCACTTGTAAGACCCTCCACCTGTAAGGCCCTCCACTTGTAAGACTCTCCACTTGTAAAACCCTTTAGGGATTTGAAATACCTTCTCGTCTTGGCTCCACTAGTACTGTACACACCCTCTCTAGCCTTAGTTTACAGTAATGTTGAAGTATATAATGAAGACTCACAGCTCATGTGTTAGAAAAACAAAAGATGCTTGTTTTATTTATTTATTCATTTATTTATTTATTTATAGTTTATTTTAGAATCCCCGAAAGTTAGAACAAAATGGCTGACGGGACTCACAAGCGGGCGGTGTTTACAGTATGGACCAAGAATAAAAATAAATGAAAAATAAAATAAATAAATCGTAAATTGGTGCATTGTTTCTCCAGGGGTAATTATAGAAGTACAAATGTTCTCCAGCAGTGGGTAACGATCATAGTCACGTATAGAGCTTCCGACGCAGGTAGATTGATATAGATGCATTACCTTGAGTTAGTGGGTTACAGGGGCCTCTTACACGATAATATTAAAGGTGTTTTTTCCTTCTGTTTGTGGCACTTGAGGTGTTTAGGTTAGGTTTAATTAAAATGGTTTAGTTATAATAGTTATATTACGATAAGTTAAGTTGAATTTAGAACTTTTTATTTGCATATATCGTGTTTTAGAAGGATTTGTTAGCTAATAAGTTTAATTTGGATACGTTTAGTTTAATTTAGATCATTTGATTTTACAAGGTCGTATTATAATGACTGGGAACCATATAGAAACCTGTTAGAGAAGTAAATATTTCTACGGTAGTGAATGAGTAAGTCAATAAGTGGTGTATAGAGCTGCTGATGCAACTTAAACGGTATATACTGTACATTATATGTTATCAGAGCTTTCCTGTTGTACGTAACCGCCTCCGTCAAAGTGTCTTAGTGGCTCATGTGAAGATTAGCCTCTAGTTTATTTAACCTCAAGATTAACTACACTGGCACTGCCTGACCTGACCTGACCTGACCTGACCTGACCTACTCTACCCTACCCTACCCTACCCTACCCTACCCTAACCTAACCTAACTTAATCTAACCTAACTTAACTTCCCATGTAGCGTTAGGTTAATCATTAGTTGAAATAAGCTGGGAGGGTTAATCTTCATGTAATCTATCTTAATTAACATTTTTGGTCAGGTGAGGCCTTCTTTACCTTACTCGAGAGCAGGAGGAGGAGGACTTGCTAACGTCTACAGATCATCGTCAACCAAGGCAGATATTGAATACCTTTTGTTTACCTTCGTGGCTTAAGAACACATCTTAACACCATAAGACTATTCGCCTCAATGCAATAATACAGTAATTGATTATTGTATTCTAATAAAATTTACGGTGTGTCTTTTGAACCAGATTTATTGTTTGACTTTTGTGAATGAGAAACTGGTTGAGGTGTATTGTGGCAAACATCCTTAAGAGCAGCTCTGTGTGTTCTTACGACCTCAAAGTAACACAAAAGGTAGCCAATATCTACCCTTGGTCAGTCACTTTATGTAGATGTCAATTGTGTCATTTTTCTAGACTTAGTGCCCCCTGGAGGAGAAAGTAAATACAATGTTGATTTATTTTGGTCACAACACACGCTAGTAGATTATTTTTTCCTATTTAACTAAATAATTAACACCATGTAGCTAACTAATTATATGACTCAAAGATGGTAACCAATATGGCGTCGATATTGTTCACATACTCTATGATTAATAGATGTATTGTCTGTTTAATTTTAGGGAAGAATTTAATTTATAAACTTTGGAGAATCTGGATACAGGAGTTTTGTCTTTGCGCGCGCGTGTGTGTGTGTGTGTGTGTGTGTGTGTGGTGATGATGATGATGACGGATACTTTCCTCTGCAGTGAAAAAAATATCTTGACATTGCAAAGTTTAACTGTAAGCCGAAGGAACGTTTGTAATGTGACTTATTATGTGAAATTGTAACTTGAAATTCTTTGTGAAAAAATATTTCCCTATAAAGTTTGGCAGTAAATGAAGTATTACATCAAGGTGTAACTTGTAGTTCCTTGTGGAGTAAATTACCTAAGTGGACGATACAGCTACTCCAGGGTGTAAGACCTAGAGTAGAAAGTCTTAAAACCTTACCTGAGGTTGAAAGACTCTTATAGTGGAATGTCTTAGGTATTGAAACTTTAATTACAGTAAATAAAATATAATCTACCTAAACATTCCTTCACCTGGCGACAACTAATGATACAGGTGGTGTAATAGCTCTTTAAAATTCCTCCGTTTGATATAATAATGACCACACATGAACTTATAATGTGCAATATCTTGATAACACATTAGCTGTAACATTACACATAGTCCAGTGTATGTGTAGTGAGGGACATCTACCTAAATGAGTTACAGAATGTGGAGTTGAGGCAAAAAAATGTTGGGACATGTTTGAGATCATCAGTTGAGCCAAACGTTTATACTCAATATTGTTTTAATGGTATTTTAGAGCGACCGAAAAATGTAAACAAAATGGCCGGCTAGGCTCGGGGGATCCACGAGTCCTCTTATGAAGGATCGATAATAAATGAAAACAAATCAGATTAATTTAAACACATTTCCAAGAGTATTAGATCCTGTAAAGAGAGAAAATTAATACTTGATATTTGTAGAAGCTTTTTTTTCGTCCGTTTTCGTCTTGGTTAAAACAATTGTGGTGGTGTTACCTGTTCCAAACGGTAGACATCAAGGAAATGGATCAAGACCTTAATACTCAAAGGTACACATGATGATTTGTTCCCAAGTCCGAGGATTTACTTCACAAAACAGATTAACTTTAGGACACAATGATGGCGAACAAAATAACATCAACATTGCGTACAGCACATATCTTGCTTTGACTCTTAACTCTTGTAATTTTTCGTAATGTTAGTGAATGAAATTGAGATTCTGGGCATATTTTCCTGTTTTTCTTTCTAATCAAGTGTAAAGGAAGATGTACTGTTTATTGATGGATTTGGTGATGTCTTATTAGTGTATTAGTGTGTTAATATTACACAGGTTTGGTATAGTGGTGACGGTAATGTAGTGTAGTAAGATTTTAACACATGGAGGTGAATTTGTCTTTTATGTTGAGGATTTGTTAAAGGGAAGATCTGATGGACGGGGATAATTGTCTGGTTGTGATGGACACGGCTCACCTAACCTAACCCAATCTAACCTAACCCAACCTAACCCAACCTAACCCATCCCAACCTAACCTAACCCCTATATATGTGTGAGATAAGGTTCTGATTCAAGAACAAGATGCACAAGTTCGAATCCAAATTGAGCTGTAGGGTTTGTTGACTAATTCGGGGCTTCACATTCATAAAACTCTCAAATGGGATACGACTAAACCCGAAGCCCCATCTTCCGTCGGTCGGTCGTCGGTGTCAGGTCAAAGTTCAGTTTGTAGTTCACCTCCTGTGATATGTGTCATTTATCGAAACGAAACATGAGGTTAACGTGAAAACAAAACCTCGAAGCAACACGTATAAACAGGGAAGAGTTTTCATCGGATTTTACGTCATGAAATTTTCCATCTAGAGAGAGAGAGAGGGAGAGAGAGATTGATTGATTGATTGATTGATTCCGATGCTGAAATTAACACTAAAATTTTATACTGTAATTGAGATAAATGCAGGTAAGGTTGGCGTATGAAATTAATTATTGAAGACCGATCACAGAAATGTTTTACCTGTTTCCTGTGATGGGGCGTGGATAGTAGGTTTGTTTGTGGGTGTGGGGCGTGGATAGTAGGTATGTTTGTGGGTGTAGGGCGTGGATAGTAGGTTTGTTTGTGGGTGTAGGGCGTGGATAGTAGGTTTGTTTGTGGGTGTAGGGCGTGGATAGTAGGTTTGTTTGTTGGTGTAGGGAGTGGATAGTTGGTTTGTTTGTGGGTGTAGGGCGTGGATAGAAGGTTTGTTTGTGGGTGTGGGGCGTGTATAGTAGGTTTGTTTGTGGGTGTGAGGCATGGATGGTAGGTTTGTTTGTGGGTGTAGGGAGTGGATAGTAGGTTTGTTTGTTGGTGTAGGGAGTGGATAGTTGGTTTGTTTGTGGGTGTAGGGCGTGGATAGTAGGTTTGTTTGTGGGTGTGGGGCGTGGATAGTAGGTTTGTTTGTGGGTGTGGGGCATGGATGGTAGGTTTGTTTGTGGGTGTAAGGAGTGGATAGTAGGTTTCTTTGTGGGTGTAGGGCGTGGATAGTAGGTTTGTTTATGGGTGTGGGGCGTGGATAGTAGGTTTGTTTGTGGGTGTAGGGCGTGGATAGTAGGTTTGTTTGTGGGTGTAGGGCGTGGATAGTAGGTTTGTTTGTGGGTGTAGGGCGTGGATAGTTGGTTTGTTTGTGGGTGT
>NW_024740522.1:0-17437 GCF_018991925.1 Homarus americanus | reverse complement strand
CTCACCCCACCAGGATTTGAACCCACGATCTTATAATTGAGACCGGGGAACGCTACCTCTGGGCCACCAGGACAATAAAAGCAGTCCTAGACTCTGCTATATTTCACACAAATCCTGTTCAACGAGCTTATGGCGCCGTGAACCTCTAATGGGGACCACCCGTGCCGCGTATATGATCAGAGCAACGTTTTACCAAATACGGCTTCTAAACACGAGGATTCAAATATATTTCATTAGCCCAATAAAGCACTCGGACTTCTACATATTATCAACACCTCACCCCACCAGGATTCAAACCCACGGTCTTATAATTGTGACCGGGGTATGCTATCTCTGGGCCACCAGGAAAATAATAGCAGTCCTAGACTCTACTATATTTCACACAAAGCCTGTTCAACGAGCTTATGGCGCTGTGAACCACTATAAGGGACCACTCGTGCCGCTTAGGTGATCAGAGCAACGTTTTACCAAATGCGGTTTCGAAACACGAGGATCCATATATATTTCATTCCCCAATAAAGCACGCGGCTTCTACATATAATCAACACCTCACCCCATCAGGATTCGAACCCATGCTCTTCTAATTGTGACCGGGGAACGCTACCTCTGGGCCACCAGGACAATAAAAGCAGTCCTAGACTCTACTATATTTCGCACAAAGCCTGTTCAACGACGTTATGGCGCCATGAACCTCTAATGGGGACCATCCGTGCCACTTAGGTGATCAGAGCAACGTTTTACCAAATCCGGCTTCGAAACACAAGGATCCATATATATTTCATTAGCCCAAAAGAGCACGCGGACTTCTACATATATTCAACACCTCACTCCACCAGGATTCGAACCCACGATCTTATAATTGTGACCGAGGAACGCTACTTATGGGCCACCAGGATACTATAAGCAGTCCTAGACTCTGTTATATTTCACACAAAGCCTGTTCAACGAAATTATAGCGCCATGAACCTCTAATGGGGACCACCCGTGCCGCTTAGGTGATTAGAGCAACGTTTTACCATATCCGGCTTGGAAACACGAGGATCCATATATATTTCATTAGCCCAATAAAGAACTCGGGCTACTACATATAATCAACACCTCACCCCACCAGGATTCAAACCCACGATCTTATATTTGTGACCGGGGTATGCTACCTCTGGGCCACCAAGACAATAAAAGCAGTCCTAGACTCTACTATATTTCACACAAAGCCTGTTCAACGAGCTTATGGCGCTGTGAACCACTATAGAAGACCACCCATGCCGCGTAGGTGATCAGAGCAACGTTTTACCAAATGCAGCTTCGAAACACACGGTCCGTGTATATTTCTATTAGCCCAATAAAGCACTCGGGACTTCTACATATAATCAACACCTCACCCACAGGATTCAAACCACGATCTTATAATTTGTGACGAGGAACCTTACCTCTGGGCCACTAGGACAATAAAAAACAGTCCTAGACTCTGCTATATTTCACACAAAGCCTGTTCAACGAGCTTATGGCACCGTGAACCTCTAATAGGGACCACCAGTGCCGCTTAGGTGATCAGAGCAACGTTTTACCAAATGCGCCTTTCGAAACAAGGAGGATCCATATATATTTCATTAGCCCAATAAAGCACGCGGACTTCTATATATAATCAACACCTCACCCCACCAGGATTTGAACACACGATCTTATAATTGTGACCGGGGAACGCTACCTCTGGGCCACCAGGACAATAAAAGCAGTCCTAGACTTTACTATATTTCACACAAAGCCTGTTCAACGACCTTATGGCGCCATGAACCTCTCATGGGGACCACCCGTGCCGCTTAGGTGATCTGAGCAACGTTTTACCAAATGCGGCTTCAAAACACGAGGATCCATATATATTTCATTAGCCCAATAAAGCACGCGGACTTTTACATATAATCAACACCTCACCCCACCAGGATTCGAAACCACGATATTATAATTGTGACCGGGGAACACTACCTATGAGCCACCAGGACACTTTAAGCAGTCCTAGACTCTGTTATATTTCACACAAATCGTGTTCAACGAGCTTATGGCGCCGTGAACCACTATAGGGGACCACCCGTGCCGCTGAGGTGATCAGAGCAACGTTTTACCAAATCCGGCTTGGAAACTCGAGGATCCATATATATTTCATTAGCCCAATAGAGCACGCGGACTTCTACATATAATCAACACCTCACCCCACCAGGATTTGAACCCACGATCTTATAATTGTGACCGGGGAACGCTACCTCTGGGCCACCAGGACAATAAAAGCAGTCCTTGACTCTGCTATTTTTCACACAAATCCTGTTCAACGAGCATATGGCGCCGTGAACCTCTAATGGGGACCATCCGTGCCGCTTATATGATCAGAGCAACGTTTTACCAAATACGGCTTCTAAACACGAGGATTCATATATATTTCATTAGCCCAATAAAGCACTCGGACTTCTACATATAATCAACACCTCACCCCACCAGGATTCAAACCCACGGTCTTATAATTGTGACCGGGGTATGCTACCTCTGGGCCACCAGGAAAATAATAGCAGTCATAGACTCTACTATATTTCACACAAAGCCTGTTCAACGAGCTTATGGCGCTGTGAACCACTATAAGGGACCACTCGTGCCGCTTAGGTGATCAGAGCAACGTTTTACCAAATGCGGTTTCGAAACACGAGGATCCATATATATTTCATTAGCCCAATAAAGCACGCGGCTTCTACATATAATCAACACCTCACCCCATCAGGATTCGAACCCATGCTCTTCTAATTGTGACCGGGGAACGCTACCTCTGGGCCACCAGGACAATAAAAGCAGTCCTAGACTCTACTATATTTCACACAAAGCCTGTTCAACGACGTTATGGCGCCATGAACCTCTAATGGGGACCATCCGTACCGCTTAGGTGATCAGAGCAACGTTTTACCAAATCCGGCTTGGAAACACGAGGATCCATATATATTTCATTAGCCCAATAAAGCACGCGGACTTCTACATATAATCAACGCCTCACCCGACCAGGATTTGAAGCCACGATCTTATGATTGTGACCGGGGAACGCTACCTCTGGGCCACCAGGACAATAAAAGCAGTCCTAGACTCTGCTATATTTCACACAAAGCCTGTGCAACGAGCTTATGGCGCCGTGAACCTCTCATTGGGACCACCTGTGCTGCTTAGGTTAGCAGAGCAACGTTTTACCAAATCCGGCTTCGAAACACAAGGATCCATATATATTTCATTAGCTCAATAAAGCACGCGGACTTCTACATATAATCAACGCCTCACCCCACCAGGATTTGAAGCCACGATCTTATAATTGTGACCGGGGAACGCTACCTCTTGGCCAACAGGACAATAAAAGCATTCGTAGGCTCTGCTATATTTCACACAAAGCCTGTTCAACGAGCTTTTGGCGCCGTGAACCTCTAATGGGGACCACCCGTGCGCTTAGGTGATCAGAGCAACGTTTTTGCAAATCTTTGACTTCAAAACACTGAGATCCATTTTATATTTCATTTGCCCAATAATTTAACGGACTTCTACATATAATCAGCACCTCACCCAACCGGATTGGGACCCACGATCTTCTAATTGTGACCGGGGAACGCTACCTCTGGGCCACCAGGACAATAAAAGCAGTTCTAGACTCTGCAATATTTCACAAAAAGCCTGTTCAACGAGCTTATGGCGCCGTGAACCTCTAATGGGGACCACCCGTGCCGCTTAGCTGATCAGAGCGACGTTTTACCAAATGCCGCTTCAAAACTCGAGGGTCCGTATATATTTCATTAGCCCAATAAAGCACTCGGACTTCTACATATAATCAACACCTCACCCCACCAGGATTCAAACCCACGATCTTATAATTGTGACCGGTGAACGCTACCTCTGGGCCACTAGGACAATAAAAGCAGTCCTAGACTCTGCTATATTTCACACAAAGCCTGTTCAACGAGCTTATGGCACCGTGAACCTCTAATAGGGACCACCAGTGCCGCTTAGGTGATCAGAGCAACGTTTTACCAAATGCGCCTTTCGAAACAAGGAGGATCCATATATATTTCATTAGCCCAATAAAGCACGCGGACTTCTACATATAATCAACACCTCACCCCACCAGGATTTGAACACACGATCTTATAATTGTGACCGGGGAACGCTACCTCTGGGCCACCAGGACAATAAAAGCAGTCCTAGACTCTGCTATATTTCACACAAAGCCTGTTCAACGAGCTTATGGCGCCGTGAACCTCTATTGGGGACCACCCGTGCCGCTTAGGTGATAAGAGCAACGTTTTACCAAATCCGGCTTCGAAACACGAGGATCCAAATATATTTCATTAGCCCAATAAAGCACGCGGACTTCTACATATAATCAACACCTCACCCCACCAGGATTCAAACCCACGATCTTATAATTGTGACCGGGGTATGCTACCTCTGGGCCACCAGGACAATAAAAGCAGTCCTAGACTTTACTATATTTCACACAAAGCCTGTTCAACGACCTTATGGCGCCATGAACCTCTCATGGGGACCACCCGTGCCGCTTAGGTGATCTGAGCAACGTTTTACCAAATGCGGCTTCAAAACACGAGGATCCATATATATTTCATTAGCCCAATAAAGCACGCGGACTTTTACATATAATCAACACCTCACCCCACCAGGATTCGAAACCACGATATTATAATTGTGACCGGGGAACACTACCTATGAGCCACCAGGACACTTTAAGCAGTCCTAGACTCTGTTATATTTCACACAAAGCGTGTTCAACGAGCTTATGGCGCCGTGAACCACTATAGGGGACCACCCGTGCCGCTGAGGTGATCAGAGCAACGTTTTCCCAAATCCGGCTTGGAAACTCGTGGATCCATATATATTTCATTAGCCCAATAGAGCACGCGGACTTCTACATATAATCAACACCTCACCCCACCAGGATTTGAACCCATTGATTCATGATTGCATCAGAACGCTACCTCTGGGCTTAAATAGGGATAATAAAAGCAGTCCTAGATCACAGATTTCATAAAGCCATATAATGAGCCATATGCTGTGAACCTCTCTATTGGGACTACACTTGTGCTGTAGGTTACCAGAGCAACGTTTTACCAAATCCGGCTTCGAAACACAAGGATCCATATATATTTCATTAGCTCAATAAAGCACGCGGACTTCTACATATAATGAACGCCTCACCCCACCAGGATTTGAAGCCACGATCTTATAATTGTGACCGGGGAACGCTACCTCTGGGCCAACAGGACAATAAAAGCATTCGTAGGCTCTGCTATATTTCAGACAAAGCCTGTTCAACGAGCTTTTGGCGCGGTGAACCTCTAATGGGGACCACCCGTGCCGCTTAGGTGATCAGAGCAACGTTTTACCAAATGCGGCTTCAAAAACACTAGAATTCCATTATATTTCATTTGCCCAATAAACAACCGATCTCTAGCATATAATCAACACCTCACCCAACCAGGATTCGGACCCACGATCTTCTAATTGTGACCGGGGAACGCTACCTCTGGGCCACCAGGACAATAAAAGCAGTTCTAGACTCTGCAATATTTCACAAAAAGCCTGTTCAACGAGCTTATGGCGCTGTGAACCTCTAATGGGGACAATCCGTGCCACTTAGGTGATCAGAGCAACGTTTTACCAAATCCGGCTTCGAAACACAAGGATCCATATATATTTCATTAGCTCAATAAAGCACGCGGACTTCTACATATAATCAACGCCTCACCCGACCAGGATGTGAAGCCACGATCTTATGATTGTGACCGGGGAACGCTACCTCTGGGCCACCAGGACAATAAAAGCAGTCCTAGACTCTGCTATATTGCACACAAAGCCTGTGCAACGAGCTTATGGCGCCGTGAACCTCTCATTGGGACCACCTGTGCCGCTTAGGTTAGCAGAGCAACGTTTTACCAAATCCGGCTTCGAAACACAAGGATCCATATATATTTCATTAGCTCAATAAAGCACGCGGATTTTCTAAAGACATAACGAACGCCCACCACCAGGATTTGAAGCCACGATCTTATAATTGTGACCGGGGAACGCCACTCTGGGGCCAACAGGACAATAAAAGCATTCGTGAGGTTCTGCTATATTTCACACAAAGCCTGTTCAACGAGCTTATGGCGCTGTGAACCCTTAATGTAAATCATCCGCGCCGCTTTAGGTGATCAGAGCAACGTTTACCAAATCCGGCTTCGAAACACGAGGATCCATATATATTTCATTAACCCAATAAAGGCCGGACTTTGTTATTATAATCAACACCCCACCCCAACAGGATTTGAACCAACGATCTTATAATTGTGACCGGGGAACGCTACCTCTGGGCAACCAGGACAATAAAAGCAGTCCTAGACTCTACTATATTTCACACAAAGCCTGTTCAACGAGCTTATGGCGCGATGAACCTCTAATGGGGACCACCCGTGCCGCTTAGGTGATAAGAGCAACGTTTTACCAAATCCGGCTTGTAAACACGAGGATCCATATATATTTCATTAGCACAATAAAGCACGCGGACTTCTACATATAATCAACACCTCACCCCACCAGGATTTGAACCCACTATCTTATAATTGTGACCGGGGAACGCTACCTCTGGGCATCCAGGACAATAAAAGCAGTCCTACATTCTACTATATTTCACACAAAGCTTGTTCAACGACCTTATGGCGCCATGAACCTCTAATGGGGACCACCTGTGCCGCTTAGGTGATCGGAGCAACGTTTTACCAAATCCGGCTTCGAAACACGAGGATCAATATATATTTCAATAGCCCAAGAAAGCACGCTTACTTCTACATATAATCAACACCTCACCCCACCAGGATTTGAACCCACGATCTTATAATTGTGAACGGGGAACGCTACCTCTGGGCCATTAGGACAATAGAAGCAGTCCTAGACTCTACTATATTTCACACAAAGCCTGTTCAACGAGCTTATGGCGCTGTGAACCATTATAGGGGACCACCCGTGCCGCTTAGGTGAACAGAGCAACGTTTAACCAAATGCGGCTTCGAAACCCGAGGATCCATATATATTTCATTAGCCCAATAAAGCACGCAGACTTCTACATATAATCAACGCCTCACCCCACCAGGATTTGAAGCCACGATCTTATAATTGTGAGCGGGGACGCTACCTCTCTCCACCAGGACAATAAAAGCATTCCTAGACTCTGCTATATTTCACACAAAGCCTGTTCAACGACCTTATGGCGCCATGAACCTCTAATGGGGACCACCGTACCGCTTAGGTGATCAGAGCAACGTTTTACCAAATCCGGCTGGAAACACGAGGATCCATATATATTTCATTAGCCCAATAAAGCAAGAGGACTTCTACAAATAATCAACACCTCACCCCACCAGGATTAAAACCCACGATCTTATAATTGTGACCGGGGAACGCTACCTTTGGGCCAGCAGGATAATTAAAGCAGTCCTATACTGTGCTATATTTCACACAAAGGCTGTTCAACGAGCTTTTCGCGCCGTGAACCTCTAATGGGGACCACCCGTGCCGCTTAGGTGATCAGAGCAACGTTTTACCAAATGCGGCTTCAAAACACTAGGATCCATATATATTTCATTTGCCCAATAAAACACGCGGACTTCTACATATAATCAACACCTCACCCAACCAGGATTCGAACCCACGATCTTCTAATTGTGACCGGGGAACGCTACCTATGGGCCACCAGGACACTATAAGCAGTCCTAGACTCTGTTATATTTAACACAAAGCCTGTTCAACGAGCTTATGGGGCTGTGAACCACTATAGGGGACCACCCGTGCCACTTAGGTGATCAGAGCAACGTTTTACCAAATCCGGCTTGGAAACACGAGGATCCATATATATTTCATTAGCCCAATAAAGCGCTCGGACTTCTATATATATAATCAACACCTCACCCCACCAGGATTCAAACCCACAATCATATAATTGTGACCGGGGTATGCTACCTCTGGGCCACCAGGACAATAAAAGCAGTCCTAGACTCTACTATATTTCACACAAAGCCTGTTAAACGAGCTTATGGCGGTGTGAACCACTATAGGGGACCACCCGTGCCGCTTAGGTGATCAGAGCAACGCTTTACCAAATGCGGTTTTGAAACACGAGGATCCATATATATTTCATTAGCCCAATAAAGCACGCGGACTTCTACATATAATCAATGCCTCACCCCACCAGGATTTGAAGCCACGATCTTATAATTGTGACTGGGGAACGCTACCTCTGGGCCAACAGGAAAATAAAAGCATTCGTAGACTCTACTATATTTCACACAAAGCCTGTTCAATGACCTTATGGCGCCGTGAACCTCTAATGGGGACCACCCGTGCTGCTTAGGTGATCAGAGCAACGTTTTACCAAATGCGGCTTCAAAACACGAAGATCCATATATATTTCATTCCCCAATAAACACGCGGCTTCTACATATAATCAACACCTCACACCACCAGGATTCGAACCCATGATCTTCTAATTGTGACCGGGGAACGCTACCTCTGGGCCACCAGGACAATAAAAGCAGTCCTAGACTCTGCTAAATTTCACACAAAGCCTGTTCAACGGGCTTATGGCACAGTGAACCTCTAATGGGGACCACCCGTGCCGCTTAGATGATCATAACAACGTTTTACCAAATGCGGCTTCGAAACAGGAGGATCCATATTTATTTCATTAGCCCAATAAAGCACACGAACTTCTACATATAATCAACACCTCACCCCACCAGGATTTCAACCAACGATCTTATAATTGTGACCTGGGAACGCTACCTCTGGGCCACTAGGACAATAAAAGCAGTCCTAGACTCTGCTATATATATTTCATTAATAAAGCCTGTTCAACGAGCTTTATATGTCGTGAACCTCTAATAAATTCTACCTGCGCTACTAGGTGATCAGAGCAACGTTTTTTAGCCAAATGCGTCAAAACAGGAGTAAACCATATATTTCATTAGCCCAATAAAGCACGCGGACTTCTACATATAATCAACACCTCACCCCACCAGGATTCAAACCCACGATCTTATAATTGTGACCTGGGTATGCTACCTCTAGGCCACCAGGACAATAAAAGCAGTCCTAGACTCTACTATATTTCACACAAAGCCTGTTCAACGAGCTTATGTCGCCGTGAACCTCTAATGGGGACCACCCGTGCCGCTTAGGTGATCAAAGCAACGTTTTACCAAATGCGGCTTCAAAACACGAGGGTCCATATATATTTCATTAGCCCAATAAAGCACGCGGACTTCTACATATAATCAACACCTAAACCCACCAGGATTTAAACCCACGATCTTATAATCAGGACGAACGCTACCTCTGGGCCACTAGGACAATAAAAGCAGTCCTAGACTCTACTATATTTCACACACAATGCCTGTTCAACGAGCTTATGGCGTCAGAACTCCTTAATGGGGTAACTGACCTGCGCCGCCAGGGTGTGATCAGAGCAACGTTTTACCAAATGCGGCTTCAAAACACGAGGGTCCATATATATTTAATTTGCCCAATAAAGCACGCGGACTTGTACATATAATCAACGCCTCACCCCACTATGATTCAAACCCACGATCTTATAATTGTGACCGGGGTATGCTACCTCTGGGCCACCAGGACACTAAAAGCAGTCCTAGACTCTGCTATATTTCACACAAATCCTGTTCAACGAGCTTATGGCGCAGTGAACCTCTAATGGGGACCACCCGTGCCGCTTATGTGATCAGAGCAACGTTTTACCAAATCCGGCTTGGAAACACGAGGATCCATATATATTTCATTAGCCCAATAAAGCAGTCGGACTTCTATATATAACAAACACCTCACCCCACCAGGATTCAAACCCACAATCTTATAATTGTGACCGGGGAACGCTACCTCTGGGCCACCAGGACAATAAAAGCAGTCCTAGACTCTACTATATTTCACACAAAGCCTGTTAAACGAGATTATGGCGGTGTGAACCACTATAGGGGACCACCCGTGCCGCTTAGGTGATCAGAGCAACGCTTTACCAAATGCGGTTTTGAAACACGAGGATCCATATATATTTCATTAGCCCAATAAAGCACGCGGACTTCTACATATAATCAATGCCTCACCCCACCAGGATTTGAAGCCACGATCTTATAATTGTGACTGGGGAACGCTACCTCTGGGCCAACAGGACAATAAAAGCATTCGTAGACTCTACTATATTTCACACAAAGTCTGTTCAACTACCTTATGGCGCCGTGAACCTCTAATGGGGACCACCTGTGCCGCTTAGGTGATCATAACAACGTTTTAGCAAATGTGGCTTCAAAACACGAGGATCCATATATATTTCATTCCCCAATAAAGCACGCGGCTTCTACATATAATCAACACCTCACCCCACCAGGATTCGAACCCATGATCTTCTAATTGTGACCGGGGAACGTTACCTCTGGGCCACCAGGACAATAAAAACAGTCCTAGACTCTGCTATATTTCACACAAAGCCTGTTCAACGGGCTTATGGCATCGTGAACATCTAATGGGGACCACCCGTGCCGCTTAGGTGATCATAACAACGTTTTTACCCAAAATCATGCTCAAACAGGAGGATCCCATATATATTCATTAGCCTAAATAAAGCACGCTAACTTCTACATATAATCAACACCTCACCCCACCAGGATTTTTCAACCTCAACGATCTAAAATTGTGACTGAACGCTAATTTGGCCACCAGGACAATAAAGCAGTCCTAGACTCTACTATATTTCACACAGAGCCTGTTCAACGACCTTATGGCGCCGTGAAGCTCTAATGGGGAACACCCGTGCTGCTTTGGTGATCAGAGCAACGTTTTACCAAATGCGGCTTCAAAACACGAGGATCCATATATATTTCATTCCCCAATAAAGCATGCGGCTTCTACATATAATCAACACCTCACCCCACCAGGATTCAAACCCACAATCTTATAATTGTGACCGGGAACGCTACCTCTGGGCCACTAGGACAATAAAAAGCAGTCCTAGAATTTACTACGAGTATCACACACAATGCCTGTTCAATCTAGCTTATAGTGCCAGGTAACCACTATAGGACCACCCGCTGAGGGGTGATCAGAGCAACGTTTAACCAAATGCGGCTTCGAAACCCGAGGATCCATATATATTTCATTAGCCCAATAAAGCACGCAGACTTCTACATATAATCAACGTCTCACCCCACCAGGATTTGAAGCCACGATCTTATAATTGTGACCGGGGGACGCTACCTCTGGGCCACCAGGACAATAAAATCAATCCTAGACTCTACTATATTTCACACAAAGCCTGTTCAACGAGCTTATGACGCTGTGAACCACTATAGGGGACCACCCGTGCCGCTTAGGTGATCAGAGCAACGTTTAACCAAATGCGGCTTCGAAACCCGAGGATCCATATATATTTCATTAGCCCAATAAAGCACGCAGACTTCTACATGTAATCAACGCCTCACCCCACCAGGATTTGAAGCCACGATCTTATAATTGTGACCGGGGAACGCTACCTCTGGGCAACCAGGACAATAAAAGCAGTCCTAGACTCTGCTATATTTCACACAAAGCCTGTTCAACGAGCTTATGGCGTCGTGAACCTCTAATGGGGACCACCCGTGCCACTTATGTGATCAGAGCAACGTGTTACCTAATGCGGCTTCGAAACAGGAGAATCTGCTATATATTTTATTAGCTCCAATAAGGCATCGCTGATTTCTATATATATAATCACACCCCACCAGGATTTAAATCCCAAGATCTATAATTGTGGACTGAACGCTAATTCTGGGCCACCAGAAAAAGCAGTCCTAGACTTGCTATATATTTCACACAAAGCCTGTTCAACGAGCTTATGGCGCTGTGAACCTCTAATGGGAATCTTCCCACCCCAGCGCTTAGTGACTGCAGCAACGTTTTCAATGCGTTTCAAAACACGAGGGTCCATATATATTTCATTAGCCTAACAAAGCACGCTGGATTTAAGTATATAATTCCAACACCTCACCCCACTAGATTCAAACCCACGATCTTAATTGTGAGACTGGGGTATGCTACCTTCACACCAGGATACCAAGCAGCCCTAGACTCTAAGTATTTCACACAAATCCTGTTCAACGAGCTTATGGCGAGAAAGGAACCTCTATATAAATTCACCCGCGTCGCTTATGTGATCAGAGTAACGCTTACCTAAATCCGCTTCTAAACACGAGATCCATATATTTCATTAGCCCACAAGCAGTTTTGACTTTTATATGTCAAATCACCTCACCCCACCAGGATTCAAACCCACAATCTTATAATTGTGACCGGGGTATGCTACCTCTGGGCCATCAGTACAATAAAAGCAGTCCTAGATTCTACTATATTTCACACAAAGCCTGTTAAACGAGCTTATGGCGCTGTGAGCCACTATAGGGGACCACCCGTGCCGCTTAGGTGATCAGAGCAACGCTTTACCAAATGCGGTTTTGAAACACGAGGATCCATATATATTTCATTAGCCCAATAAAGCACGCGGACTTCTACATATAATCAACGCCTCACCCCACCAGGATTTGAAGAGACGATCATATAATTGTGACTGGGGAACGCTACCTCTGGGCCAACAGGACAATAAAAGCATTCGTAGACTCTACTATATTTCACACAAAGCCTGTTCAACGACCTTATGGCGCCGTGAACCTCTAATGGGGACCACCCGTGCTGCTTAGGTGATCAGAGCAACGTTTTACCAAATGCGGCTTCAAAACACGAGGATCCATATATATTTAATTCCCCAATAAAGCATGCGGCTTCTACATATAATCAACACCTCACCCCACCAGGATTCGAACCCATGATCTTCTAATTGTGACCGGGGAACGCTACCTCTGGTCCACCAGGACAATAAAAGCAGTCCTAGACTCTGCTATATTTCACACAAAGCCTGTTCAACGGGCTTATGGCACCGTGAACATCTAATGGGGACCACCCGTGCCGCTTAGGTGATCATAACAACGTTTTACCAAATGCGGCTTCGAAACAGGAGGATCCATATATATTTCATGAGCCCAATAAAGCACGCGAACTTCTACATATAATCAACACCTCACCCCACCAGGATTTCAACCAATGATCTTAAAATTTTGACCGGGGAACGCTACCTCTGGGCCACTAGGACAATAAAAGCAGTCCTAGACTCTGCTATATTTCACACAAAGCCTGTTCAACGAGCTTATGGCGCCGTGAACCACTATAGGGGACTACCCGTGCCGCTTAGGTGATCAGAGCAACGTTTACCCAAATGCGGCTTCAAAACCCGAGGATCCATATATATTTCATTAGCCCAATAACGCACGCAGACTTCTACATATAATCAACGGCATTTACCCTAATTGTGATTTTGAAGTTAATGAACATATAATTGTAATTGGGGAACGGCCACTCTGGCCAATTAGGGACACAAACAGTCCCAGATTTGCTATTTCACATAATGCCTGTTCAACGAGCTAATGGCGTTGTGTGAAACCCCTAATGGGACCACAAACCCATGCCGCTTAGTGATCAGAGAGCAACGTTTACCAAATGCTTGAAACAGGAGAACGATATATATTTCTTATTAGCCCAATAAAGCACGCGGACTTCTACATATAATCAACACCCCACCCCACCAGGATTTAAACCCAAGATCTTATAATTGTGACCGGGGAACGCTACCTCTGGGCCACCAGGACAATAAAAGCAGTCCTAGACTCTACTAAATTTCACACAAAGCCTGTTTAACGAGCTTATGTCGCCGTTAACCTCTAATGGGGACCACCCATGCCGCTTAGGTGATCAGAGCAACGTTTTACCAAATGCGGCTTCGAAACACGAGGATCCATATATATTTCATTAGCCCAATAAAGCAAGCGGACTTCTCCATATAATCAACACCTCACCCCACCAGGATTTCAACCCACAATCTTATAATTGTGACCGGGGAACGCTAACTCTGGGCCACTAGGACAATAAAAGCAGTCCTAGACTCTACTATATTTCACACAATGCCTGTTCAACGAGCTTATGGCGCTGTGAACCACTATAGGGGACCACCCGTGCCGCATAGGTGATCAGAGCAACGTTTAACCAAATTCGGCTTCGAAACCCGAGGATCCATATATATTTCATTAGCCCAATAAAGCACGCGAACTTCTACATATAATCAACACCGCACCCCACCAGGATTTCAACCAACGATCTTAAAATTGTGACCGGGGAACGCTACCTCTGGGCCACTAGGACAATAAAAGCAGTCCTAGTCTCTGCTATATTTCACACAAAGCCTGTTCAACGAGCTTATGGCACCGTGAACCACTATAGGGGACCACCCGTGCCGCTTAGGTGATCAGAGCAACGTTTACCCAAATGCGGCTTCAAAACCCGAGGATCCATATATATTTCATTAGCCCAATAAAGCACGCGAGATTCATATAATCAATCTACCACCCCACCAGGATTTGAAGCCACGATCTGAGCACCAGACTGGGTAGCTACCTTCAACACCAGGACAATAAAAGCAGTCCTAGACTCTGCTATATTTCATTACTAAAGCCTGTTCAACGAGCTTATGGCGTCGTGAACTCTAATGGGGACCACCCGTACACTTAGGCATCAGAGCAACGTTTTACCACAAATGCCGCCTGAAACAGGAGAATCCATATATTTATTAGCCCAATAAAGCACGGACTCTACATATAATCAACACTCTCACCCCACCAGGATTTGGGAAACTCAAGATCTTATAATTAGACCGAACGCTTACCTCTGGGCCACCAGGACAATAAAAGCAGTCCTAGGATCACGAGCATTTACACACGTTTGTTCAACGAGCTTATGGCGCTGTGAACCACTATAGGGGACCACCCATGCCGCATAGGTGATCAGAGCAACGTTTAACCAAATGCGGCTTCGAAACCCGAGGATCTATATATATTTCATTAGCCCAATAAAGCACGCAGACTTCTACATATAATCAACGCCTCACCCCACCAGGATTTGAAGCCACGATCTTATAATTGTGACCGGGGGACGCTACCTCTGGGCCACCAGGACAATAAAAGCAATCCTAGACTCTACTATATTTCACACAAAGCCTGTTCAACGAGCTTATGACGCTGTGAACCACTATAGGGGACCACCCGTGCCGCTTAGGTGATCAGAGCAACGTTTAACCAAATGCGGCTTCGAAACCTGAGGATCCATATATATTTCATTAGTCCAATAAAGCACGCAGACTTCTACATATAATCAACGCCTCAACCCACCAGGATTTGAAGCCACGATCTTATAATTGTGACCGGGGAACGCTACCTCTGGGCAACCAGGACAATAAAAGCAGTCCTAGACTCATTATATTTCACACAAAGCCTGTTCTAACGAGCTATGGCGCCGTGAACTTAATGGGGGACCACCCAGCGCTTAGGTGATCAGCGCAACGTTTTACCAAATGCGGCTTCGAAACACGAGGATCCATATATATTTCATTAGCCCAATAAAGCACGCGGACTTCTTCATATAATGAACACCTCACCCCACCAGGATTCGAACCCACGATCTTCTAATTGTGACCGGGGATCGCTACCTCTGCGCCACCAGGACACTAAAAGCATTCCTAGACTCTGCTATATTTCACACAAAGCCTGTTCAACGAGCTTATATGAGTGAACTCTTAATGGGGGACCCTCACCCGTGCCGCTTATGTGATCAGAGCAATGTTTTACCAAATCCGGCTTGGAAACACGAGGATCCATATATATTTCATTAGCCCAATAAAGCAGTCGGACTTCTATATATAACAAACACCTCACCCCACCAGGATTCAAACCCACAATCTTATAATTGTGACCGGGGTATGCTACCTCTGGGCCACCAGTACAATAAAAGCAGTCCTAGATTCTACTATATTTCACACAAAGCCTGTTAAACGAGCTTATGGCGCTGTGAACCACTATAGGGGACCACCCGTGCCGCTTAGGTGATCAGAGCAACGCTTTACCAAATGCGGTTTTTAAACACGAGGATCCATATATATTTCATTAGCCCAATAAAGCAAGCGGACTTCTCCATATAATCAACACCTCACCCCACCAGGATTTCAACCCACAATCTTATAATTGTGACCGGGGAACGCTACCTCTGGGCCACTAGGACAATAAAAGCAGTCCTAGACTCTACTATATTTCACACAATGCCTGTTCAACGAGCTTATGGCGCTGTGAACCACTATAGGGGACCACCCGTGGCGCATAGGTGATCAGAGCAACGTTTAACCAAATGCGGCTTCGAAACCCGAGGATCCATATATATTTCATTAGCCCAATAAAGCACGCATTTTCATATATAATCAACGCCACCCCACCAGGATTTGAAGCAACGATCTTATATCAGGACCAGACGCCAATTGGGCCACTGTGTCAATAAAAAGCAGTCCCAGATTCACTATATTTTCACACAAAAGTTCGTTTAACGAAATATGCACGCTGTAAAACCACTATAGGGGACCACCTGTGCCGCTTAGTGATCAGAGCAACGTTTAAACTAAATGCTGCTTCGAAAACCCGAGAGATCCATATATATTTTATTACCTAATAAAGCACGACTTCTACATAAGCAATCAACACCTCACCCCACCAGGATTTGAACCAACGATCTTATATAATCAGGACCGTAGCTACCTGAGCAACCAGGACAATAAAAGCAGTCCTAGACTCTGTACTTATATTTCACACAAAGCTCAGCCCAACGACCTTATGGCGCGAAGGAAATCCCTATCGGGGACCAATTCGCCGCTTAGGTGATCACAGCAACGTTTACCAAATCCGGCTTGGAAATACCAGGATCCATATATATTTCATTAGCCCAATAAAGCACACGAACTTCTACATATAATCAACACCTCACCCCACCAGGATATGAACCCACGATCTTATGAATGTGACCGGGGAACGCTACCTCTGGCCACCAGTTCAATAAAACCTGTCCTAGACTCTGCTATATTTCACACAAAGCCTGTTCAACGAGCTTATGGCGCCGTGAACCTCTAATGGGGACCACCTGTGCCGCTTAGGTGATCAGAGCAACATTTTACCAAATGCGGCTTCAAAACACGAGGGTCCATATATATTTAAATAGCCCAATAAAGCACGCTTACTTCTACATATACAGTAATCAACACCTCACCCCACCAGGATTTGAACCCACGATCTTATAATTGTGACCGGGGAACGCTACCTCTGGGCCACTAGGACAATAAAAGCAGTCCTAGACTCTACTATATTTCACACAAAGCCTGTTCAACGAGCTTATGGCGCTGTGAACCACTATAGGGGGC
>NW_024740521.1:0-11994 GCF_018991925.1 Homarus americanus | reverse complement strand
CTAGAAGTTACGGCTGATACTAGTCGCGGCTGGACATTGGGTCGTGTTGATACTGAAATGTGTTGGATACTAGGTCGTAAATACCAGGTCATGCAGACACTAGGTCGGTAATCGATACCAGGCCGCGTGTTGGATAATAGGTCATATGTTGACACTGGGCCGCATGATAAGTACTAGGTCATGTGTTGATAACTAGGTAGTGTGTTGACACTGGACGTGTTGAATACCAGGCCGTTTTGGATACTACATTAGGTCGTGTGTTGACTCTGGTCGGCTTTTGGATACCGCCGTGTTGATACCAGTAGTGTTGATACAAGCGTCGTGTGTCCGATACCAGGTCGTGTTGATACTAGGTCACGTGCTTGGACACTGGCATGTGTTGGATACTGGTCATAACCACCACAACCGTGTTGATATCAACCGTATTGGATACTAGGTCATGTATTGGACACAGGGTCCGTAACACACGTCCAAGCTGGACACTGAGTCGTGTTGGATGCCAGGTCGTGTGCTGGACACTGGTCGGTGTTGATACCGTATGTTGATAATAGGCCATTTGTTAGGACAATGGGTCGTGTTGATACTAAATGTTAAACACTCAGGTCAATGTGTTGAACACAGGTCATGTGCTGGATACCAGGTCATGCGTTGATACCAGGACATGCTGGCGACAAGGTCACGCGCTGGATACCAGGTCCAAAGTTGGATACCAGGTCGCGTTAACACTAGGTCACGTGTTGATACACAGGTCGCGGTTCGACACTAGGTTGTGTTGGTACTAGCGTGGCATACCAGGTCATGTGTTGATACCAGGTCGTGTTGATACCAGTCATCTGTTGATTCACCGTAAAGCTGGGACAATGAACGCTCGGATACCAGTCGTGCTGGATACCAGGTCAAATGTTGGATACCTAAGTCACGTGCTGGATACCAGGTTGCGCCGGACATTGCGTGTTGGACACCAGGTCGTGTTGGACACTGGGCGTGTTGGATACCAGGTCATACGTTGGACAACGGTCAGAATATTGATACCAGGCCAGTTGGATACTATGTCGTGTTGATACCAGAATCACGTGTTGACACTAGGTCACGTAAGCTTGATAATAGGCCATGTAAGCGACACCAGTCGCGCGGATACAGGGTCGTGGTGGCACTAGGCCGCAAGGGACACTGGGTCGTAAGGACACTGGATCGTGCTGATACGCGTCACGATTTATAACAATAGGTCGCAAGTTTGACTCTGGGTCGTGTGTTGAATAATAGATCATAAAAAACCAACCCGTGTTGAATACTAGTTCGTGAGTTCCGAACGCCAATAATGTGTGTCGACACTGGTCGGCGCTGGACACTGCGGTGTAATCGATACCAGGTCGTGTGTTGATACAGGTCGTATGCTGGACACCGGGTTGTGTGTTATACCAGGTCATATGTTGCATACAAAGGTTCTTGGATACCAGTCATGCGTTGATACTAGGTCATGTGTTGATACTGGATCGTAAAGGATACCAGAAAGTGGTTTATACCAGGTCGTGCTGGGTTAACAGGTCGTGTGTTGGATACCAGGTCGTGTTGATACTAGGTCGTGCCGGACACTGTATCGTATTGATACCAGGTCATGTGTTGAATACTAGGTCATGATGAATACTGGGTCGGTAAGCTGGACACTGGGACAAAGTTGACACTGGCGGTAAGTTGGATACTAGGTCAGATGTTGATACTACCTCAAGCGGATACTAGTCATTTGTAAGACAAGGTCGTGTTAGATACTGGTCGTACGTTGACACCAATGTGTTGGATGCAAAGTGTCGTAAAGCGACATCATCCGTGTTGATACCAGGTCGCGTGCTGGTGGTCGGCGTTGGATACTAGGTATCGTGTTGGACGCTTGGTCATGTAAGGTAACAGGTCAGCATTGATACCAGGGCCGTGCTGGATACTAGTACGCGCTGACACGCGTTGGATACCAGGTCATGCTGGAATACCAGGTCATGTTGATACCAGGTCGTGTGTTGATACCATCGTGTGTTGTATACTAGGTCATGTGTTGACATTAGGTCGTGTGTTGACACCAGGTCGTGCTTTTGATACTAGGTCATGTTGGATACTAGTCATGTGTTGAATACCAATGCGCGCTGGATACCAGGTGGTCGTGTGTTGATATCAGGTCGCGTAAGACATTGAGTCGCAGGCGATTACTGGTCGTGGTGTTGGACACTGGGTCGTGTTGAAGCAATGTCGAGTGTTGGACACTGGTCGTAGTGTTGATACAAATTAGGTGTTGGATACCAGGACAGTGTGACACTGGGTCGTGCTGATACCAGGTCGTGTGTTGGATTTGTCATCGTGCTGGCTACCAGGTCATGTGTTGATTCAGGGCCGCGTGTTGGATACCAGGTCGCATAAGGATAACAGGTGTCATGTTGGATACCAGGTCGTGCGTTGGATACCAGGTCATATGTTGATACTAGGTCATGTGTTGAATACTGGTACGCGCAGATACTAGGTCGTGTGTTGGATACTTCAGCGCACGTGTTGATACTAGGTCATGTGTTGGATACGTGGTCATGTGTTGATACTAGGTCGTGCGTTGGATACTAGGTCACGTACGGATACCAGGTCATGTGTTGATACCGTCGTGCGTTGGATACTAGGTCGCAAGCGGACATCAGCTGTGTGTTGATACTGGACGTCATGTTGATTCCAGGTCATGCGTTTTGGGATTCAAAGATCAGGTTCTGGATACCAGGTCGTAAGCGATCCGGTCGTGTGTTGATACCAGCTCGCGGCTGGATACTAGGTCGTGTTAATACTGGGTCGTGTGTTGATACCGGTCACGTGTTGGATACTAGGCAGCCGTGTTGAATACCTGGTCGTGTTGACACCGGGTCGTTGATGCTAGGTCGTGTGTTGACACTGGCCGTGTCTATATAAGGACGTGTGTTGGATAATAGGTTATATGTTGGACACTAGGGTCGTGTGTTAGATACCAGGTCGTGATGCTGGACACCGGGCCGTGCGTTGGCTAAGTACAGGTCGCGTGTTGACAATAGTGTGTTGACACCGGATCAAAGCGGATAATAGGTCATGTTTTGATACTGCATTAGGTCGTGTTGACTCTGGGTCGTGTTGGATATCATCGTGTGTTGATACTAGATCATGTGTTGATAGAAGGTCACTGCGAAAATACTCAGGTCATGTGTTGATACTAGGTCATGTATTGGACACCAGGTCAAAGGATACTGGGTCGTAAGCTGATACTAGAACATGGTTATGGATAGAGGGTCATGTTGACACTGGTCGCGTGTTGATACCAGATATGTATTGATACGAACCGTGGTTGATACTGGGTCAAAGCGACACTGGTCGGTAAGCTGGACACTGAGCCGTAGTGTTGGATGCAAGGTGCGTTGGACACAGGGTCGTGCGGATAAGGCAGTCGTGTGTTGGATACTAGGTCATTTGCTGGAACCCGGGTCGTGTTGTTACTAGGCTTGCGTAACGGATACAAGGTCATGTGTTGATACAAGGTCATGTGTTGGAATAACAGGTCATGTGTTGGATACTAGGTCATGCGTTGGATACCAGGTCATGTGTTGGATACCAGACGCGCGTTGGATACAAGGTCATGTGTTGGATACTAGGTCGTGCGTAGAATACCAGGCCGCGTGTTGGATACTAGGTCGTGTTGGACACTGGTTCGTGAGTTGATACTAGGTCATGTGTTGATACTGGACGTGCGATACTAGGTCGCGCTTGGATACCAGGTCGTGTGCTGTATACAAGGTCGTGTGTTGAATACTGGGTCGTGCTGGATACTAGGTCGTGTGTTGGACACTGGGTCATGTGTTGATACTACAGGTCATGTAATGCGCCACAAGGTCATGTAAGGATAATAGGTCGTGTGTTGGATACGGGGCCGCAAAGGATACCCTACGTGTGTTGATACAGGTCATGTGTTGACAGTCATATGTTGGATCCAGGTCATGTGTTGATACCAGGTCATGTGTTGGATACCAGTCGCGTAAGCGTGGATACTATCGTGTTGATACACAGGTTTAAGGTTGCAATAAAATGTGGTGTGGTATACCAGGTCATGTATAATAACGCAAGTCGTGCTGGATACCGTCATGTGTTGATACTGGGTCATGAGTTGACACTGCCCGTGAGTTGGATACTAGGTCGTGTGTTGGATACCAGGTCAAGTATGTTGATACCAAGTCATGTGTTGATACTTGGTCATGTGTTGGATACCAGGTTGTGTGTTGATACCAGGTCATGTGTTGGATACTAACTGTGTTGTACATCCGGTCGTGTCGTACACCGCCGAACGATTGTGGGTCATGATGGATACCAGGTCGTAGCTTGGATACCAGGTCATGTGTTGATACCAGGTCGTGTGCTGGATACCAGGCCGCGTGCTGGATACCAGGCCGCGTGTTGATACTAGGTCATAAGTTGATACGGTCGCGTGTTGGACACTGGATCGTGTTGATAACAGGTCACGTTTTGATACTACATTAGGTCGTGGTTGGACTCTGGGTCGTGTGTGTGGAATACTAGGTCATGTGTTGGATACCAGGTTGTGTGTTGGACTAGGTCATGTGTTGATACCAGGTCATGTGTTGAATACTAGGTCGCGGAGTTGAACGCTGGGTCGTAGTGTTGACACTGGGTCGGTAAGCGGCTACAGGCTGTGTTTGGATACCAGGTCGCTGTGTTGATACTAGGTCGTGTGTTGACACTGCTGAGTGCGGATACCAGCATATGTTGGATACAAAGGTTTTTGGATACTAGGTCGTGTGTTGATACTAGGTCGCAGTGTTGATACTGGATCGCAAGTGTTGAACCAGGCTGTTTTGGATACTAAGTCGCAGTTGCATACAAGGTCGTGTGTTGACACCGGGTCGTATGATACCAGGTCGCAAGTTGACACTAGGTCATGTGTTGGATACAAGGTCATGTGTTGGATAATAGGTCGTGTGTTGGATACTGGGTCGTGTGTTGGACACTTGTTCGTGTGTTGGATACTAGGTCATGTGTTGGATACTAGGTCATATGTTGGATACTAGGTCATGTGTTGGATACTAGGTGTAGTGAGGGGTTGTCAGACCACAGCTTACATCGCGAGGAAAGCCAGACTTGACCCGACATTAGCCGAGGTCAAAAGTATAGGGTAACTCTGCGGTTGACCAAGGATTGTAAATCAGCCTAGCTCCCCTCCCATGTGACATGTGGCCCCAACAAAACATGTAAGAAGGCACCAGCCGACTCTCTTCCAATATACAATAACCTACTCTCTGAACAAAGGCCGGACCTGACCTCACATTAGCCAGGTCAAATGTAACCCTTGGAGCCCAACTCAAGGGGCCACAAATCAACCAGGGCCTCTCGTGTCACACGGCCCCACCTGATGACTTCTCCTTACATCTCAGAAACTCCAGTCTGACCCGACGTTTGGGAGGTCAAGTGTAGGGGAACTCTCACGGTTGCTCTCCCAATATACACACGGCCCCACCTGATGACTTTCCCAGATAGTTCTGAAAAGTCCAGACCTGACCTCTCATTTGCGAGGTCAAATGTAAGGAGACCCTTCGCCGCCCCCCGCCCCCCGGCCAGCTGAACCTGACGGCTCGCATCCCAATATATAGGACGTCCTGGTCCTCCCTCGGGAATTCGCAGAGAGAGAGTTGTCTTGTAACAAGGTGGCCAGCTACTACACCACCAGGCCTGCTCGAGAGAAGTCAAGGGCCGGAGGCAAGTCGCCTCCGGTCAGGACCGAGACTTCCCTCCGGCGCCCAGCTAAGCAGTCTCCCATAGAGACAACCCAGGACTACCTGCTAGGCCTCCCCTAGGTCACGTGAGTGTTTGTCAGAGCTTTCCATGGGATGAGTTACCTACGTGGGAAGTGTATTCATTTCATGTTCGTGTCCGAGAATCAGAGTGTCTAGTAACGTAATATGATGTCCTAGTAACGTAAATATAATGTCCTAGTAACTTCAATAGAAGGTGTTATTAATGTGTCCATGTCATGTTCGTAATTAATAAAGAGTTGTAACGAAGCAGTGTTTGAGAAGTCGCCTTTAAGAACGTAATAGATGTGTATTGACGTGTAAGACACGACCAGTGTACGATAAGAGTAAATAACTATCATGGCCACGCTACCAAAATCTTCCTCTCTTTATACTCTATCTCTATATCTTCTACTCTTAAATCTTTGTCTCATTACATAGGTCATGTGTTGGATACTAGGTCGTGTGTTGGATACTAGGTCGTGTGTTGGATACTAGGTCGTGTGTTGGTAGTAGGTCGTGTGTGGAATACTAGGTCATGTGTTGGATACTAGGTCGTGTGTTGGATACTAGGTCATGTGTTGGACGCTGGGTTGTGTATTGGATACTAGGTCGTGTGTTGGATACTAGGTCGTGTGTTGGACACTGGGCCGTATGTTGGGTACTAGGTCATGTGTTGGATACTAGGTCGTGTGTTGGATACTAGGTCATGTGTTGGATACTAGGTCATGTGTTGGATACTAGGTCATATGTTGGATACTAAGTCATGTGTTTGATACTTGGTCATGTGTTGTACACTGGGTTGTGTGTTGGATACTAGGTCATATGATGGACACTGGGTCGTATATTGGATACTAGGTCATGTGTTGGATACTAGATCGTGTGTTGGACATTCGGTCGTGTGTTATACACTGGGTTGTGTGTTGGATACTAGGTCATATGTTGGACACTGGGTCGTATATTGGATACTAGGTCATGTATTGGATACTAGGTCGTGTGTTGGATACTAGGTCATGTGTTGGATACTAGGTCATGTGTTGGATACTAGGTCATATGTTGGATACTAAGTCATGTGTTTGATACTAGTCGCGCGTTGGATACCAGGCCGCGTGCTGGATACTGTACGTCGCGTTGATACCAGGTCGCGCCGATAACAGGTCGCGCTGAATACCAGGCTGTGTTGATACCAGGTCGTGAGTTCCGACATTGCCGCGTTGGCACCAGGCTTGTGTGGCATACCAGGTCCTGCATTGACACACGTCGCAAGGATACCGTCGTGCTGGACACTGGTTCGCAGTTGATTAGAATGCTGATACTAAAGCGCTTAAGACTTAGATAGAAATCCCTTCAGGCTAAATGGACCTTTCAAAGGAAAGCTAACATGGTTTTGAGAAATAACAAAAAAACCGCAGACATTGCATCTCATTATAAAAATATAACACAAAACCTGACAACCACCCAAACATCAACAATTCTGGAGTCAAAAACTAATGGAAGCAACAATTAAAGGAATCAAACAAATAATGGAGCCGCAATACGGAATCAAACAATTAAATGGAGTCAACAATGATAGTATCAAATTAACAAACAAGTAAATTAAGCACCAAACAATTAAATGAGCCAATTGATAGAATCAACAAAAGGAGTCATAAACAATGAACAAACAATGAACAAATATTTCTGCTGCAGTGGCCCTTGGGGGGAAGGTTCTGGAACGCGTGATGCACATCAGGGGCAGGGAAGCGTCCATCTTACCCACACTCAGCAACGCCTTGAGGCTACAGGAGAACACTAAATTACTAACGGAGAACTGAGGCGTCGTGTAAGGTAGTGGTAGATGACCAGAGATGGGTGAAAGTTGATAGGTGAAGGTCTGGGAAACACAGCCCACGAGTCCAGGACCCGCGATGAGATCACAGCCAGAATTTGACGGACAGCAGGGTAGCCAGATACCGACGGGTATGGCGGTTGCTTAACTACCGTGGCGGAGATAGTCGCCGTTAATACCTGTCCAACCACCCTGCAGTCGTCTGCACCTGCAAACGAGCGAGTTAGCAGCGGTAACCAGCCGGGAGGATCGTTTCGCCTCATACCAGGCCGCGGCGTTGGATACTAAGCCATGTGTTTGATACTAATGCGTTGATACCGGTCGGTGTGAATGTTAGGTCATGTTGATACGTCTGTGTTGATACTGAATGCTGAAGCTACGTATTGATAATTTGGTCGGGTAAGGATATCAGGTTATTTGTTGGACATCAGTCGTGCTGATACTAGGTCGCAAAGTTGACACCGTGGGCCGCATGTTGGGTACCAGGTCGCGTGTTGATACCAAAAAAGGGATATCGGATCGTGCGGATACCAGGCCGTTTTGGGATACTTTACTAGGCCGCAAGTTGACTCTGTCGTGTTGGATAACAATATGTTGATACTTAGGTAAGTACATAAGATCGTATCGATACCAGGTCGTGTTGATACCAGGTCGCGTTGACACCGTACCGTGCTGGATACTGGTCGTGCTGATACTAGATCGTATGTTGGATACAAGGTCATCTGTCTGATAATGTCAGCAAGCTGGATACCAGGCCGCGTATTGATACCAGGTCGTGTGTGTTGGATACTGGCCTGTTGACACTGGTCATGTTGACACTGAGCGTAGTTGACGTTAGGTCGTGTTGGATAACGGGTCGAAGTGTTGCTGGCAAGACTGGCAAGCCGATACCAGGTCATTTGCTGGACACTGGCCGTGCGTTGATACTTGTACCGCGGTTAGCTACAAGCAATACCGCGGCCGTATGCTGCTATCGCGTTGAATACTTGTTACCGCGTGCTGATACTGAGGTCGTGTCTGATACTAGGTTGTGTGTTGGTACTAGGCCGTGGTATATCAGGTCATGTGTTGAGCACCAGGTCGTGGTGTTGATACCAGCGTGTTGATACTGGTCGTGCTGGATTACTGGTTCAAAAGGATAATTAGATCAACGTGCTGATACTAGGCCGCAGTATGTTGGATACTAAGCCGCGCAATGATACTGGCCGCGTGTTGGACATCAGGCTGTGTTGGATACCAGGGCCGCGGTTGCATACCAGATCGTGCTGGACATTCGGTCGTGCTGTACACCGTCAGGTTGGATCTCAGGTCAGCATGCTGGACACTGGTCGTATATTGAGCGTTTCAGGTCGCGTGGTGATGTTACCAGGCCGCGTGCTGGATACTAGGTCGGTAAGCGGACACCGGATCGTGCTGATACCAGGCCGCGTTTGGATACACATTAGGTCGTGGCTGACTCTCAATGTGGAATTCTTTAGGCCGCGTGCTGGATAACAGGCTGTGTTGGATACCAGGTTATGCTGATACTAGGTCGTGTTGATATCAGGTCGTGCTGGACATCGGGCTATGCGGATACTTTCAGGTCATTTGTTGACGGCCTTTTTTTGGATATCAGGTCGTGGTGGTGGATAATGGATCGCGTGTTGATATTAGGCTGCTTGATACTAGGTCGTGTTGTATTAAGGTCGTGTTGACTATCAACGTATTGACATTTGTGGTCGTGTGCTGGACATCGGGTCATCTGTTGATAACAGGTCATGTGTTGGACACTGAAGCCGCGCTGGATACAGGTCATGTGCTGGATACTTTAGGTCGCGTGTTGATACCAGGTCGTGTGAAACCGGATACCAGGTCATTGCTGGATACTCGTGTTGCCGAATACTAGGCCGCAAACGTGTTGGATACCAATGTGTTGATACTAGGTCGTGTTGGTATCAGGTCGTGAAACACATGTTGATCACCAGGCCGTGTTGATACTACGTCAACCAGCGATTGGATACCAGGTCGTGTAACGATACCAGGCGTCAGTAGGTCGTGGAATACCAGGTCATGCTGGATACCAGTCAGTGTTGACACTACGTCTCATGTTGGACACAGGCTCGATTGATACCAGGTCGCAAGCTGGACACCACCAACAGGCATCGTGTCGTGTTGATACCAGGTCGAAAACACCCGTTTTGATACAACATCGTGTAAGCTGATAAACGTGTTGGATACTCAGGTCATGCTTGATACCAGTCGCGTGCTGGGATACAAGGTCGTGTGCTGATACCAGGTCATGTTGAATACCCAACCCCAACACACCACACCAACCACCCACCACAAACCACAACCACCACACCCCACAGGGTCGTGTTGGACACTGGTTCGTAAACTTGGATACCAGTCGCAAGATACCAGAATGCGGCGGTTGATACCAGGCCGCGTTGATAATACCTCGTGTTGACACAAGTTGCGGTGTTGACATCAATCAGTTGAAAACCCCGATACCAGATCATCGCTGGACAATAGTCATGTTGACACTAGGTCGCGAAGTTGACAATCAAGTCATGTGTTGGATAACTAGATTGTGCTGACACCAGGCCTCGTGCGAACCAGCCGCACTGGATTCTCCAGGCTGATACTCAGAGACGCGTTGATAATGTAACGTTGATACCAGGTCGCATGCGACACTTATAACGAGCTGATACCAGTCGCCCAGGAAACAGGTCATGTGCTTGATACTAGGTCGTGTTGACAACGGGTTGTGTGTTGATACTAAGGTCACGTGTTGATACTAGGTCATTTGTTGGACACTGGGTCGTTGTGATACCAGGTCGTGTTGACAAGGGGCGTCATGTGTTGATACAAGGTCATGTGTTGAATACTATAACGCATTGATACTCAGGTCATGTGTTGTTTACTATATCGGGCGCTGAATAATAATGCGTGTTGACATCAGGTCATATGCTGGATACCAGGTCATGCGTGTTTGATAATTTCTGGTCGGTGCCGGAATGGTTCGTGTGTTGATACTTCAGGTCGCGGTGCCGATAATAGGCCGCGTGTTGATAATTAGGTCATTTGTTGGATAATATGTCGTGTGTTGACACTGGGGTTGTGTGTTGGATACGAGGTCATATGTTGACACTGGGATGTGGAAGTACTGGATACCAGGCCGCGTGTTTGACACTTTTAGGTCGTGGTACCAGGGCCGCGTGTTGGACACTCAGGTCGTGCTGGATACCAGGGCCGGCGTTGGATACTAGGTCATGTGTTGATATTAGGTCGTGTGCTGGACACGGATCGCAGGTTGATACCTGAGCGGTGTTGGATACTTCAGGTCGCGTGTTGAATATTTGGTCGGAGTTGAACGCTGGTCGGTGTTGACATCAGTCGTGTTGGATACCTGAGCGCAAAGCGATACCAGGTCATGTTTTTGGATGCCTACGCTCGGTCGTAAAAGCGAATTCGGGTCGTAAAGGATATCAACGTGTTGATACCAGGCAGTGCTGATACCAGGTCATGCGTGCTGACACTGGGTCGTGTGTGTTGGATACCGTGTCGCTTTGTTGGACACCAGGTCATGTTGGATACAAGGTCGTGCATCGGATACCAGGTCGTGCCGGGATACCAGGTCATATGCTGGATACTTGTGGTCGCGTGTTTGATACCAGGTCACGTGTTGGATATTAGGTCGCAGGTTGGTACCAGGTCGCGTGTTGGATACCGGGTCGCGTGTTGATCGCTGGTTATTGTGTTGGCATCAATGCGGTGTTGACATCAACGGTAAGGATACTTCAGGCTGTGTGTTGGCAATAGGTCGCGTGAATAATTATACGTGCTGGATACCAGGTCGTGTTGGATACCAGGCCGCGTGTTGGACATTGGCCGTAAGCTGGGACACTGTTCGTAAAGCGTTGGATACCAGGGTCGCAAAGTTGGATCTCTATAACGCATGTTGGATAACAGGTCACGGTTGGACACTGGGTCGCAATTGACACTGGTCGCAAAGGATACCAGGTCGGTGTTGGATACCAGGTCATATGTTGGGAATACTAGGTCGGAGTTGGATACTGGTACGGCTGATAGTAGGGTCATGTGTTGAATACCAGGTAATGTGTTGAACGCTGGCACTGGTGTTGGACACCGAGTCGTGGTGCTGGACACTGGGTTGTGTGCTGGATACCAGGTCGCGTTTATACCAGGGTCATGTGTGTTGGATACTTCGTCATGTGTTGGGTACTAGGTCGTGTGTTGGACACTGGGTCGGTGTTTTATACCAGGTCATGTGTTTGGATACTAGTAGGGCCGATACTGCTGTGTTGGATACTTGGTCATTTTTTTGGATACTAGGTCGTGTTAGATACAGGGTCATGTGTTGATACTAGGTGTGTT
>NW_024740520.1:0-32213 GCF_018991925.1 Homarus americanus | reverse complement strand
TCTTATAATTGTGACCAGGAAACGCTACCTCTGGGCCACTAGGACAATAAAAGCAGTCCTAGACTCTGCTATATTTCACACAAAGCCTGTTCAACGAGCTTATGGCGCCGTGAACCTCTAATGGGGCCCACCCGTGCCACTTAGGTGATCAGAGCAACGTTTTACCGAATGCGGACTTCTACATATAATCAACACCTCACCCCACCAGGATTCAAACCCACGATCGTATAATTGTGACCGGGGTATGCTACCTCTGGGCCACAAGGACAATAAAAGCAGTCCTAGACTCTACTATATTTCACACAAAGACTGTTGAACGACCTTATGGCGCCATGAACCTCTAATGGAGACCACCCGTGCCGCTTAGGTGATCAGAGCAACCTTTTACCAAATCCGGCTTAGAAACACGAGGATCCATATATATTTCATTAGCCCAATAAATCACTCGGACTTCTACATATAATCAACACCTCACCCTACCAGGATTCAAACCCACGATCTTATAATTGTGACCGGGATATGCTACCTCTGGGCCACCAGGACAATAAAAGCAGTCCTAGACTCTACTATATTTCACACAAAGCCTGTTCAACGACCTTATGGGGCCATGAACCTCTAATGGGAACCACCCGTGCCGCTTAGGTGATCAGGGCAACGTTTTACCAAATCTGGCTTCGAAACACGAGGATCCATATATATTTCATTAACCCAATAAAGCACGCGGACTTCTACATATAATCAACACCTCAACCCACTAGGATTTGAACCAACAATCTTATAATTGTGACCGGGGGATGCTACCTCTGGGCCACCAGGACAATAAAAGCAGTCCTAGACTCTGCTATATTTCACACAAAGCCTGTTCAACGAGCTTATGGCGCCGTGAACCTCTAATGGGGACCACCCGTGCCGCTTAAGTGATCAGGGCAACGTTTTACCAAATCTGGCTTCGAAACACGAGGATCCATATATATTTCATTAACCCAATAAAGCACGCGGACTTCTACATATAATCAACACCTCACCCCACCAGGATTTGAACCCACAATCTTATAATTGTGACCGGGGGACGCTAACTTTGGGCCACCAGGACAATAAAAGCAGTCCTAGACTCTGCTATATTTCACACATAGCCTGTTCAACGAGCTTATGGCGCCGTGAAACTCTAATGGGGACCACCCGTGCTGCTTAGGTGATCAGACCAACATTTTACCAAATGCGGCTTCGAAAGAAGAAGGATCCATATATATTTCATTAGCCCAATAAAGCACGTGGACTTCTATATTTAATCAACACCTCACCCCACCAGGATTCGAACCCACGATCTTCTAATTATGACCGGGGAACGCTACCTCTGGCTCACCAGGAGACTAAAAGCATTCCTAGACTCTGCTATATTTCACACAAAGCCTGTTCAACGAGCTTGTGGCGCCCAGAACCTCTAATGGGGACCACCCGTGCCGCATAGGTGATCAGAATAAACTTTTTACCAAATGCGGCTTCGAAACACGAGGATCCATATATATTTCATTAGCCCAATAAAGCACGCGGACTTCTACATATAATCAACACCTCATCCCACCAGGATTTGAACCCACGATCTTCTAACTGTGACGGGCGAATGCTACCTCTGGGCCACCAGGACAATAAAAGCAGTCCTAGACTCTGCTATATTTCACACAAAACCTGTTCAACGAGCTTATGGCGCCGTGAACCTCTGATGGGGACCACCCATGCCGCTTAGGTGATCGGAGCAACGTTTTACCAAATGCGGCTTCGAAGCACGAGGATCCATATATATTTCATTAGCCCAATAAAGCACGCGGACTTCTTCATATAATCAACACCTCACCCCACCAGGATTCGAACCCACGATCTTCTAATTATGACCAGGGAACGCTTCCTCTGGCTCACAAGGAGACTAAAAGCATTCCTAGACTCTCCTATATTTCACACAAAGCCTGTTCAACGAGCTTATGGCTCCGTGAACCTCTAATGGGGACCACCCGTGCCGCTTAGATAATCAGAGCAACGTTTTACCAAATGCGGCTTCGAAACCCGAGGATCCATATATTTTTCATTAGCCCAATAAAGCACGCAGACTTCTACATATAATCAACACCTCACCCCACCAGCATTTGAACCCACGATCTTATAATTGTGACCGGGGAATGCTACCTCTGGGCCACCAGGACAATAAAAGCAGTCCTAGACTCTGCTATGTTTCACACAAAGCCTCCGTTCAACGAGCTTGCGGCGCCGTGAACCTCTAATGGGGACCCTCACCCGTGCCGCTTAGGTGAGATCAGAGCAACGCTTACCAAATGCGGCTTCGAAACATGAGGATCCATATATTTCTATTAGCCCAATAAAGCACGCTGGATCTCTAAGGCAATCAACACCTCACCCCACCAGGATTTGAACCCACGATCTTATAATTGTGACCGGGGAATGCTACCTCTGGGCCACCAGGACACTAAAAGCAGTCCTAGACTCTGCTATATTTCACACAAAGACTGTTCAACGAGCTTTTGGCGCCGTGAACCTCTAATGGGGACCACCCGTGCCACTTAGGTGATCAGAGCAACGTTTTACCAAATGAAGCTTCGAAACACGAGGATCCATATATATTTCATTAGCCCAATTAAGCACGCGGACTTCTTCATATAATCAACACCTCACCCCACCAGGATTCGAACCCACGATCTTCTAATTGCGACCGGGAACGCTACCTCTGGGCCACCAGGACACTAAATGCATTCCTAGACTCTGCTATATTTCACACAAAGCCTGTTCAACTTGCTTATGGCACCGTGAACCTCTAATGGGGAACACCCGTGCCGCTTAGGTGATCAGAGCAACGTTTTACCAAATGCGGCTTCGAAACAAGGAGGATCCATAAATATTTCATTAGCCCAATAAAGCACGTGGACTTCTACATATAATCAACACCTCACCCCACCAGGATTTGAACCCACGATCTTATAATTGTGACCGGGGAACGCTACCTCTGGGCCACCAGGACAATAAAAGCAGTCCTAGACTCTGGTATATTTCACACACAGCCTGTTCAACGAGCTTATGGCGCCGTGAACCTCTAATGGGGACCACCCGTACCGCTTAGGTGATCAGAGCAACGTTTTACCAAATCCGGCTTCGAAACAAGAGGATCCATATATATTTCATTAGCCCAATAAAGCACGCTGATTTCTACATATAATCAACACCTCACCCCACCAGGATTCCAACCCACGATCTTATAATTGTGACCGGGGTATGCTATCTCTGAGCCACAAGGACAATAAAAGCAGTCTTAGACTCTACTATATTTCACACAAAGACTGTTCAACGACCTTATGGCGCCATGAACCTCTAATGGAGACCAACCATGCCGCTTAGGTGATCAGAGCAACATTTTACCAAATCCGGCTTGGAAACACGAGGATCCATATATATTTCATTAGCCCAATAAATCACTCGGACTTCTACATATAATCAACACCTCACCCTACCAGGATTCAAACCCACGATCTTATAATTGTGACCGGGGAACGCTACATCTGGCCCACCAGGACACTAAAAGCATTCCTAGACTCTGCTATATTTCACACAAAGCCTGTTCAACGAGCTTATGGCGCCGTGAACCTCTAATGGGGACCCCCCGTGCCGCTTAGGTGATCAGAGCAACGTTTTACCAAATGTGGCTTCGAAACCCGAGGATCCATATATATTTCATTAGACCATTAATGCACGCGGACTTCTACATATAATCAACACCTCACCCCACCAGGATTTGAACCAACAATCTTATAATTGTGACCGGGGGACGCTACCTCTGGGCCACCAGGACAATAAAAGCAGTCCTAGACTCTGCTATATTTCACACAAAGCCTGTTCAACGAGCTTATGGCGCCGTGAACCTCTGATGGGGACCACCCATGCCGCTTAGGTGATCGGAGCAACGTTTTACCAAATGCGGCTTCGAAGCACGAGGATCCATATATATTTCATTAGCCCAATAAAGCACGCGGACTTCTTCATATAATCAACACCTCACCCCACCAGGATTCGAACCCACGATCTTCTAATTATGACCGGGGAACGCTACCTCTGGCTCACCAGGAGACTAAAAGCATTCCTAGACTCTCCAATATTTCACACAAAGCCTGTTCAACGAGCTTATGGCGCCGTGAACCTCTAATGGGGACCACCCGTGCCGCTTAGGTAATCAGAGCAACGTTTTACCAAATGCGGCTTCGAAACCCGAGGATCCATATATTTTTCATTAGCCCAATAAAGCACGCAGACTTCTACATATAATCAACACCTCACCTCACCAGGATTTGAACCCACGATCTTATAATTGTGACCGGGGGACGCTACCTCTGGGCCACCAGGACAATAAAAGCATTCCTAGACTCTGCTATATTTCACACAAAGCCTGTTCAACTTGTTTATGGCATCGTGAACCTCTAATGGGGACCACCCATGCCGCTTAGGTGATCAGAGCAACGTTTTACCAAATCCGGCTTCGAAACAAGGAGGATCCACAAATATTTCATTAGCCCAATAAATCACTCGGACTTCTACATATAATCAACACCTCACCCTACCAGGATTCAAACCCACGATCTTATAATTGTGACCGGGGTATGCTACCTCTGGGCCACCAGGACAATAAAAGCAGTCCTAGACTCTACTATATTTCACAAAGTTCGTTCAACGAGCTTATGGCGCCGTGGAACCCCTAATGGGACCCTCACCCATGCCGCTTAGGGTGACCAGAGCAACGTTTCTGCATGCACGCGGCTTCGAAACACGCAGGATCCATATATATTTCATTAGCCCAATAAAGCACGCTGGACTTCTTCATATAATCAACACCTCACCCCACCAGGATTCGAACCCACGATCTTCTAATTGTGACCGGGGAACGCTACCTCTGGCCCACCAGGACACTAAAAGCATTCCAAGACTCTGCTATATTTCACACAAAGCATGTTCAACGAGCTTATGGCGCCGTGAACCTCTAATGGTGACCACCCGTGCTGCTTAGGTGATCAGAGCAACGTTTTGCCAAATGCGGCTTCGAAACCCGAGGATCCATATAATTTTTATTAGCCCAATAAAGCACGCAGACTTCTACATATAATCAACACCTCACCCCACCAGGATTTGAACCCACGATCTTATAATTGTGACCGGGGGACGCTACCTCTGGGCCACCAGGACAATAAAAGCATTCCTAGACTCTGCTATATTTCACATAAAGCCTGTTCAACTTGCTGATGGCACCGTGAACCTCTAATGGGGACCACCCATGCCGCTTAGGTGATCAGAGCAACGTTTTACCAAACTGCTCTCTGAAACACGAGATCCATATATATTTCCATTAGCCCCAATAAAGCACGCTGGATTCTTTATATAATCAACACCTCACCACCAGGTTTTGAACCCACGATCTTATAATTGTGACCGGAACGCTACCTCTGGCCACTAGGACAATAAAAGCAGTCCTAGACTCTGCTATATTTCACAAAGCCTGTTCAACGAGCTTATGGCGCCGTGAACCTCTAATGGGGACCACCCGTGCCACTTAGGTGATCAGAGCAACGTTTTACCGAATGCGGCTTCGAAACACGAGGATCCATATATATTTTATTAGCCCAATATAGCAGGCGGACTTCTACATATAATCAACACCTCACCCCACCAGGATTTGAACCCACGATCTTATAATTGTGACCGGGGGACGCTACCTCTGGGCCACCAGGACAATAAAAGCATTCCTAGACTCTGCTATATTTCACATAAAGCCTGTTCAACTTGCTGATGGCACCGTGAACCTCTAATGGGGACCACCCATGCCGCTTAGGTGATCAGAGCAACGTTTTACCAAATCCGGCTTCGAAACAAGGAGGATCCATAAATATTTCATTAGCCCAATAAATCACTCGGACTTCTGGCATATAATCAACACTCACCCTACCAGGATTCAAACCCACGATCTTAGAATTGTGACCGGGGTATGCTACCTCTGGGCCACCAGGACAATAAAAGCAGTCCTAGACTCTACTATATTTCACACATAGTCTGTTCAACGACCTTATGGCGCCATGAACCTCTAATGGGGACCACCCGTGCCGCTTAGGTGATCAAGGCAACGTTTTACCAAATCTGGCTTCGAAACACGAGGATCCATATATATTTCATTAGCTCAATAAAGCACGCGGACTTCTACATATAACCAACACCTCACCCCACCAGGATTTGAACCCACGATCTTATAATTGTGACCGGGGAACGCTACCTCTGGGCCACTAGGACAATAAAAGCAGTCCTAGACTCTGCTATATTTCACACAAAGCCTGTTCAACGAGCTTATGGCGCCGTGAACCTCTAATGGGGACCACCCGTGCTGCTTAGGTGATAAGACCAACATTTTACCAAATGCGGCTTCGAAAAAAGAAGGATCCATATATATTTCATTAGCCCAATAAAGCACGCGACTTCTACATTTAATCAACACTCACCCCACCAGGATTTGAACCCACGATCTTATAATTAGACCGGGGAACGCTACCTCTGGGCCACTAGGACAATAAAAGCAGTCCTAGACTCTGCTATATTTCACACAAAGCCTGTTCAACGAGCTTATGGCGCCGTGAACCTCTAATGGGGACCACCCGTGCTGCTTAGGTGATAAGACCAACATTTTACCAAATGCGGCTTCGAAACAAGAAGGATCCATATATATTTCATTAGCTCAATAAAGCACGCGGACTTCTACATTTAATCAACACCTCACCCCACCAGGATTTGAACCCACGATCTTATAATTGTGACCGGGGAACGCTACCTCTGGGCCACCAGGACAATAAAAGCAGTCCTAGACTCTGCTATATTTCACACAAAGCCTGTTCAACGAGCTTATGGCGCCGTGGGACCACTATAGGGGACCACCCGTGCCGCTTAGGTGGAGAGAGCAACGTTTTACCAAATTTGGCTTGGGAACTCGAGGATCCATATATATTTCATTAACCCAATAAAGCACGCGGACTTCTACATATAATCGACACCTCACCCCACCAGGATTTGAACCCACGGTTTTATAATTGTGACCGGGGAACGGTACCTCTGGGCCACCAGGACAATAAAAGCAGTCCTACACTCTGCTATATTTCACAAAAATCCTGTTCAACGAGCTTATGGCGCCGTGAACCTCTAATAGCGACCACCCGTGCTGCTTATGTGATCAGAGCAACGTTTTGCCAAATGCGGCTTCGAAAAACGAGGATCCAAATATATTTCATTAGCCCAATAAAGCACTCGGACTTCTACATATAATCAACACCTCACCCTACCAGGATTCAAACCCACGATCTTATAATTGTGACCGGGGTATGCTACCTCTGGGCCACCAGGACAATAAAAGCAGTCCTAGACTCTACTATATTTCACACATAGTCTGTTCAACGACCTTATGGCGCCGTGAACCTCTAATGGGGACCACCCGTGCCGCTTAGGTGATCAGAGCAACGTTTTACCAAATGCGGCTTCGAAACACGAGGATCCATATATATTTCATTAGCCCAATAAAGCACGTGGACTTCTTTATATAATCAACACCTCACCCCACTAGGATTCGAACCCACGATCTTATAATTGTGACTGGGGAACGCTACCTCTGAGCCACCAGGACACTATAAGCAATCCTAGACTCTGTTATATTTCACACAAAGCCTGTTCAACGAGCTTATGGCGCCGTGGGACCACTATAGGGGACCACCCGTGCCGCTTAGGTGGAGAGAGCAACGTTTTACCAAATCTGGCTTGGAAACTCGAGGATCCATATATATTTCATAAGCCCAATAAAGCACGCGGACTTCTACATATAATAAACACCTCACCCCACCAGGATTTGAACCCACGATCTTATAATTGTGACCGGGGAACGCTACCTCTGGGCCACCAGGACAATAAAAGCAGTCCTACACTCTGCTATATTTCACACAAATCCTGTTCAACGAGCTTATGGCGCCGTGAACCTCTAATGGGGACCACCCGTGCCGCTTAGGTGATCAGAGCAACGTTTTACCATATCCGGCTTGGAAGCACAAGTATCCATATATATTTCATTAGCCCAATAAAGCACTCGAACTTCTACATATAATCACCACCTCACCCCACCAGGATTAAAACCCACGATCTTATAATTGTGACCGGGGTATGCTACCTCTGGGCAACCAGGACAATAAAAGCAGTCCTAGACTCTACTATATTTCACACAAAGCCTGTTCAATGACCTTATGGCGCGATGAACCTCTATTGGGGACCACCCGTGCCGCTTAGGTGATAAGAGCAACGTTTTACCAAATCCGGCTTGGAAACACGAGGATCCATAGATATTTCATTAGCACAATAAAGCACGCGGACTTCTACATATAATCAACACCTCACCCCACCAGGATTTGAACCCACTATCTTATAATTGTGACCGGGGAACGCTTCCTCTGGGCAACCAGGACAATAAAAGCAGTCCTAGATTCTACTATATTTCACACAAAGCCTGTTCAACGAGCTTATGGCGCCGTGAACCTCTAATGGGGACCATGCGTGCCACTTAGGTGATCAGAGCAACGTTTTACCAAATCCGGCTTCGAAACACTAGGATCCATATATATCTCATTAGCCCAATAGAGCACGCGGACTTCTACATATAATTAACACCTCACTCCACCAGGATTCGAACCCACGATCTTATAATTGTGACCGAGGAACGCTACCTATGGGCCACCAGGACACTATAAGCAGTCCTAGACTCTACTATATTTCACTCAAAGCCTGTTCAACGACCTTATGGCGCCATGAACCTCTAATGGGGACCACCGTACCGATTAGGTGATCAGAGCAACGTTTTACCAAATCCGGCTGGAAACACGAGGATCCATATATATTTCATTAGCCCAATAAAGTACTCGGACTTCTACATATTGTCAACACCTCACCCCACCAGGATTCAAACCCACAATCTTATAATTGTGACCGGGGTATGCTACCTCTGGGCCACCAGGACAATAAAACCATTCCTAGACTCTGCTATATTTCACACAAAGCCTGTTCAACGAGCTTATGGCGCCGTGAACCTCTAATGGGGACCACCCATGCCGCTTAGGTGATCAGAGCAGCGTTTTACCAAATGCGGCAGAAGCCACGAGGATCAAAATATTTCCCATTAGCCAATAAACAGTCAGACACCTCTTAACCAAACACCTCACCCGCAGAGTTCAAACCCTGATACCCATAATTGTGACGGGGTATACTACCTCCTGGAGCACCAGGACAATAAAGCAGTCCTAGACTACTATATTTCACACAAAGCCTGTTAACCAAGCTTATGGCGCTGTGAACCACTATAGGGGACCACCCGTGCCGCTTAGGTGATCAGAGCAACGCTTTACCAAATGCGGTTTTGAAACACGAGGATCCATATATATTTCATTAGCCCAATAAAGCACGCGGTCTTCTACATATAATCAACGCCTCACCCCACCAGGATTTCAACCAATGATCTTAAAATTGTGACAGGGGAACGCTACCTCTGGGCCACTAGGACAATAAAAGCAGTCCTAGACTCTGCTATATTTCACACAAAGCCTGTTCAACGAGCTTATGGCGCCATGAACCACTATAGGGGACCACCCGTGCCGCTTAGGTGATCAGAGCAACGTTTACCCAAATGCGGCTTCAAAACCCGAGGATCCATATATATTTCATTAGCCCAATAACGCACGCAGAATTCTACATATAATCAACGCCTCACCCCACCAGGATTTGAAGCCACGATCTTATAATTGTGACCGGGGAACGCTACCTCTGGGCCACCAGGACAATAAAAGCAGTCTTAGACTCTGCTATATTTCACAAAGCCTGTTCACTTGAGCATGGCGTAGTGAACCATAATGGGGACCACCGGTGCCATAGGTGATCAGGTAACGTTTTTGCAAATCTGACTTCCAATGGGGAAATCCATATATATTTCATTAGCCCAATAAAGCATCACGGACTTCTATATAATCAACACCTCACCCACCAGGATTTAAACCCAAGATCTTATAATTGTGACCGGGGAACGCTACCTCTGGGCCACCAAGACAATAAAAGCAGTCCTAGACTCTACTATATTTCACACAAAGCCTGTTTAACGACCTTATGGCGCCCTGAACCTCTAATGGGGACCACCCGTGCCGCTTAGGTGATCAGAGCAACGTTTTACCAAATGCGGCTTCGAAACACGAGGATCCATATATATTTCATTAGCCCAATAAAGCACGCGGACTTCTCCATATAATCAACACCTCTCCCCACCAGGATTTCAACCCACAATCTTATAATTGTGACCGGGGAACGCTACCTCTGGGCCACTAGGACAGTAAAAGCAGTCCTAGACTCTACTATATTTCACACAATGCCTGTTCAACGAGCTTATGACGTTGTGAACCACTATAGGGGACCACCCGTGCCGCTTAGGTGATCAGAGCAACGTTTAACCAAATGCGGCTTCGAAACCCGAGGATCCATATATATATATTCTTTATTAGCCCACAGCACGGTATTTCTTACATATAATCAACGCCCAATTCTACCACAGGATTTGAAGCCACGATCTTATAATTGTGACCGGGGGACGCTACCTCTGGGCCACCAGGACAATAAAAGCAGTCCTAGACTCTACTATATTTCACACAAAGCCTGTTCAACGAGCTTATGACGCTGTGAACCACTATAGGGGACCACCCGTGCCGCTTAGGTGATCAGAGCAACGTTTAACCAAATGCGGCTTCGAACCCCGAGAATCCATATATATTTCATTAGCCCAATAAAGCACGCAGACTTCTACATATAATCAACGCCTCACCCCACCAGGATTTGAAGCCACGATCTTATAATTGTGACCCGGGGACGCTACCTCTGGGCCACCAGGACAATAAAAGCATTCCTAGACTCTGCTATATTTCACACAAAGCCTGTTCAACGGGCTTATGGCACCGTGAACTCGCCAATGGGGACCACCTGGGTGTCAGCTAGGTGATCAGAGCAACTGTTTAACACTAAATGGCTTCGAAACAGGAGGATCCATATATATATTTCTTATTAGCCCAATAAAGCACGAACTTCTACATATAATCAACACCTCACCCCACCAGGATTTCAACCAACGATCTTAAAATTGTGACCGGGGAACGCTACCTCTGGGCCACTAGGACAATAAAAGCAGTCCTAGACTCTGCTATATTTTACACAAAGCCTGTTCAACGAGCTTATGGCGCCGTGAACCTCTAATGGGGACCACCCGTGCCACTTAGGTGATCAGAGCAACGTTTTACCAAATGCGCCTTCGAAACAGGAGAATCCATATATATTTCATTAGCCCAATAAAGCACGCGGACTTCTACATATAATCAACACCTCACCCTACTAGGATTTAAACCCAAGATCTTATAATTGTGACCGGGGAACGCTACCTCTGGGCCACCAGGACAATAAAAAGCATTCTAGACTCTCTGCTATATTTCAATAATAAAGCCTGTCTAACGGGCTTATGGCAATCGTGAACTCTAATGGGGACAACTCCGTACGCTTAGGTGATCAGAGCAACGTTTTACCAACCGCTACGTAAACACGAGGGTCCATATATATTTCATTAGCCCAATAAAGCACGCGGACTTCTACATATAATCAACACCTCACCCCACCAGGATTCAAACCCACGATCTTATAATTGTGACCGGGCTATGCTACCTCTGGGCCACCAAGACAATAAAAGCAGTCCTAGACTCTACTATATTTCACACAAAGACTGTTCAACGACCTTATGGCGCCATGAACCTCTAATGGGGACCACCTGTGCCACTTAGGTGATCAGAGCAACGTTTTACCAAATCCGGCTTGGAAACACGAGGATCCATATATATTTCATTAGCCCAATAAATCACTCGGACTTCTACATATAATCAACACCTTACCCTACCAGGATTCAAACCCACGATCTTATAATTGTGACCGGGGTATGCTACCTCTGGGCCACCAGGAGACTAAAAGCAGTCCTAGACTCTGCTATATTTCACAAAAATCCTGTTCAACGAGCTTATGGCGCAGTGAACCTCTAATGGGGACCACCCGTGCCGCTTATGTGATTAGAGCAACGTTTTACCAAATCCGGCTTGGAAACACGAGGATCCATATATATTTCTATTAGCCCAATAAAGCCACTCGTATCTCTACATATAATCAACACTCTCACCCCCACCAGATTCAAACTCACAATTTTATAATTGTGACCGGGGTATGCTACTTCTGGGCCACCAGGACAATAAAAGCAGTCCTAGACTCTACTATATTTCACACAAAGCCTGTTAAACGAGCTTATGGCGCTGTGAACCACTATAGGGGACCACCCGTGCCGCTTAGGTGATCAGAGCAACGCTTTACCAAATGCGGTTTTGAAACATGAGGATCCATATATATTTCATTAGCCCAATAAAGCACGCTGACTTCTACATATAATCAACGCCTCACCCCACCAGGATTTGAAGCCACGATCTTATAATTGTGACCGGGGAACGCTACCTCTGGGCCAACAGGACAATAAAAGCATTCGTAGACTCTACTATACTTCACACAAAGCCTGTTCAACGACCTTATGGCGCCGTGAACCTCTAATGGGGACCACACGTGCTGCTTAGGTGATCAGAGCAACGTTTTACCAAATGCGGCTTCAAAACACGAGGATCCATATACATTTCATTCCCCAATAAAGCACGCGGCTTCTACACATAATCAACACCTCACCCCACCAGGATTGGAACCCATGATCTTCTAATTGTGACCGGGGAACGCTACCTCTGGGCCACCAAGACAATAAAAGCAGTCCTAGACTCTGCTATATTTCACACAAAGCCTGTTCAACGAGCTTATGGCGCTGTGAACCTCTAATGGGGACCATCCGTGCCACTTAGGTGATCAGAGCAACGTTTTACCAAATCCGGCTTCGAAACACAAGGATCCATATATATTTCATTAGCCCAATAGAGCACGCGGACGTCTACATATAATCAACACCTCACTCCACCAGGATTCGAACCCACGATCTTATAATTGTGACCGAGGAACGCTACCTATGGGCCACCAGGACACTATAAGCAGTCCTAGACTCTACTATATTTCACACAAAGCCTGTTCAACGACCTTATGGCGCCATGAACCTCTAATGGGGTCCACCGTACCGCTTAGGTGATCAGAGCAAGGTTTACCAAATCCGGCGTGGAAACACGAGGATCCATATATATTTTATTAGCCCAATAAAGCACGCGGACTTCTACATATAATCAACGCCTCTCCCTACCAGGATTTGAAGCCACGATCTTATAATTGTGACCGGGGAACGCTACCTCTGGGCCACCAGGACAATAAAAGCAGTCCTAGACTCTGCTTTATTTCAAACAAAGCCTGTTCAACGAGCTTATGGCGCCGTGAACCTTTCATTGGGACCACCCGTGCCGCTTAGGTGATCAGAGCAACGTTTTACCAAATGCGGCTTCGAAATACGAGGATCCATATATATTTCATTAGCCCAATAAAGCACGCGGACTTCTACATATAATCAACACCTCACCCCACCAGGATTTAAACCCACGATCTTATAATTGTGACCGAGGAATGCTACCTATGGGCCACGAGGACACTATAAGCAGTCCTAGACTCTGTTATATTTCACACAAAGCCTGTTCAATGAGCTTATGGCACCGTGAACCACTATAGGGGACCACCCGTGCCGCTTAGGTGATAAGAGCAACGTTTTACCAAATCCGGCTTGGAAAAACGAGGATCCATATATATTTCATTAGCCCAATAAAGCACGCGGACTTCTACATATAATCAACACCTCACCCCACCAGGATTTGAACCAACGATCTTATAATTGTGACCGGGGAACGCTACCTCTGGGCAACCAGGACAATAAAAGCAGTTCTAGACTCTACTATATTTCACACAAAGCCTGTTCAACGACCTTATGGCGCGATGAACCTCTAATGGGGATCACCCGTGCCGCTTAGGTGATAAGAGCAACGTTTTACGAAATCCGGCTTGGAAACACGAGGATCCATAGATATTTCATTAGCACAATAAAGCACGCGGACTTCTACATATAATCAACACCTCACCCCACCAGGATTTGAACCCACTATCTTATAATTGTGACCGGGGAACGCTACCTCTGGGCAACCAGGACAATAAAAGCAGTCCTAGATTCTTCTATATTTCACACAAAGCCTGTTCAACGACCTTATGGCGCCATGAACCTCTAATGGGGACCACCGTACCGCTTAGGTGATCAGAGCAACGTTTTACCAAATCCAGCTTCGAAACACGAGGATCAATTTATATTTCAATAGCCCAATAAAGCACGCTTACTTCTACATTTAATCAACACCTCACCCCACCAGGATTTCAACCAACGATCTTATAATTGTGACCGGGGAACGCTACCTCTGGGCCACTAGGACAATAAAAGCAGTCCTAGACTCTGCTATATTTCACACAAAGCCTGTTCAACGAGCTTATGGCGCCGTGAACCTCTAATGGGGACCATCCGTGCCACTTAGGTGATCAGAGCAACGTTTTACCAAATCCGGCTTCGAAACACAAGGATCCATATATATTTTATTAGCCCAATAAAGCACGCGGACTTCTACATATAATCAACACCTCACCCCACCAGGATTTGAACCCACGATCTTATAATTGTGACCGGGGAACGCTACCTCTGGGCCACCAGGACAATAAAAGCAGTCCTAGACTCTGCTATATTTCACACAAAGTCTGTTCAACGACCTTATGGCGCCATGAACCTCTAATGGGGACCACCGTACCGCTTAGGTGATCAGAGCAACGTTTTACCAAATCCGGCTGGAAACACGAGGATCCATATATATTTCATTAGCCCAAAAAACAGGCGGCCTTCTACATATAATCAACGCCTCACCCGACCAGGATTTGAAGCCACGATCTTATAATTGTGACCGGGGAACGCTACCTCTGGGCCACCAGGACAATAAATGCAGTCCTAGACTCTGCTATATTTCACACAAAGCCTGTTCAACGAGCTTGTGGCGCCGTGAACCTCTCATTGGGACCACCTGTGCCGCTTAGGTGATCAGAGCAACGTTTTACCAAATGCGGCTTCGAAACACTAGGATCCATATATATTTCATTAGCCCAATAAAGCACGCGGACTTCTACATATAATCAACACCTCACCCCACCAGGATTTAAACCCACGATCTTATAATTGTGACCGGGGAACGCTACCTCTGGGCCACCAGGATAATTAAAGCAGTCCTAGACTGTGCTATATTTCACACAAAGCCTCTTCAAGGAGCTTTTGGCGCCGTGAACCTCTAATGGGGACCACCCGTGCCGCTTAGGTGATCAGAGCAACATTTTACCAAATGGGGCTTCAAAACACGAGGATCCATATATATTTCATTTGCCCTATAAAAAACGCGGACTTCTACATATAATCAACACCTCACCCCACCAGGATTCGAACCCACGATCTTCTAATTGTGACCGGGGAACGCTACCTCTGGGCCACCAGGACAATAAAAGCAGTCCTAGACCTGCTATATTTCAAAAAGCCTGGTTCAACGAGCTTATGGCGCCAGGAATCCCCTAATGGGGGACCATCCGTGTCGCTTTAGGTGATCAGAGCAACGTTTACCAACCGCTTCGAAACACGAGGATCCATATATTTCATTAGCCCAATAAAGCACTTCCGGACTTCTACATATAATCAACACCTCACCCCACCAGGATTCAAACCCACAATCTTATAATTGTGACCGGGGTATGCTACCTCTGGGCCACCAGGACAATAAAAGCAGTCCTAGACTCTACGATATTTAACACAAAGCCTGTTCAACGAGCTTATGGTGCTGTGAACAACTATAGGGGACCACCCGTGCCGCTTAGGTGATCAGACCAACGTTTTACCAAATGCGGTTTCGAAACACGAGGATCCATATATATTTCATTAGCCCAAAAAAGCACGCGGACTTCTACATATAATCAACGCCTCACCCCACCAGGATTTGAAGGCACGATCTTATAATTGAGACCGAGGAACGCTACCTCTGGGCCAACAGGACAATAAAAGCATTCGTAGGCTCTGCTATTTTTCACACAAAGCCTGTTCAACGAGCTTATGGCGCTGTGAACCTCTAATGGAGACCACCCGTGCTGCTTAGGTGATCAGAGCAACGTTTTACCAAATGCGGCTTCAAAACACGAGGATCCATGTATATTTCATTTGCCCAATAAAGCACGTGGCTTCTACATATAATCAACACCTCACCCCACCCAGATTCAACTCCACGCATCTTCTAATTCAGACCGAACGCCACTCTGGGCCAAGAGACAATAAAGCAGTCCTAGACTCTGCTATATTTCACACAAAGCCTGTTCAGCGAGCTTATGGCGCCGTGAACCTCTAATGGGGACCACCCGTGCCGCTTAGGTGACCAGAGCAACGTTTTACCAAATGCTGCTTCAAAACACGAGGGTCCATATATATTTCATTAGCCCAATAAAGCACGCGGACTTCTACATATAATTAACACCTCACCCCACTAAGATTCAAACCCACGATCTTATAATTGTGACCGGGGTATGCTACCTCTGGGCCACCAGGACACTAAAAGCCGTCCTAGACTGTGCTATATTTCACACAAATCCTTTTCAACGAGCTTATGGCGCAGTGAACCTCTAATGGGGACCACCCGTGCCGCTTATGTGATCAGAGCAACGTTTTACCAAATCCGGCTTGGAAACACGAGGATCCATATATATTTCATTAGCCCAATAAAGCACTCGGACTTCTATATATAATCAACACCTCACCCCACCAGGATTCAAACCCACAATCTTATAATTGTGACCGGGGTATGCTACCTCTGGGCCACCAGGACAATAAAAGCAGTCCTAGACTCTAATATATTTCACACAAAGCCTGTTAAACGAGCTTATGGCGCTGTGAACCACTATAGGGGATCACCAGTGCCGCTTAGATGATCAGAGCAACGCTTTACCAAATGCGGTTTTGAAACACGAGGATCTATATACATTTCATTAGCCCAATAAAGCACGCGGACTTCTACATATAATCAACGCCTCACCCCACCAGGATTTGAAGCCACGATCTTATAATTGTGACCGGGGAACGCTACCTCTGGGCCAACAGGACAATAAAAGCATTCGTAGACTCTACTATATTTCACACAAAGCCTGTTCAACGAACTTATGGCGCCGTGAACCTCTAATGGGGACCACCTGTGCTGCTTAGGTGATCACAGCAACGTTTTACCAAATGCGGCTTCAAAACACGAGGATCCATTTTATTTCATTCCCCAATAAAGCACGCGGCTTCTACATATAATCAACACCTCACCCCACTAGGATTCAAACCCACGATCTTATAATTGTGACCGGGGTATGTTACCTCTGGGCCACCAGGACAATAAAAGCAGTCCTAGACTCTACTATATTTCACACAAAGCCTGTTAAACGAGCTTATGGCGCTGTGAACCTCTATAGGGGACCACCCGTGCTGCTTAGGTGATCAGAGCAACGCTTTACCAAATGCGTTTCGAAACACGAGGATCCATATATATTTCATTAGCCCAATAAAGCACGCGGACTTCTACATATAATCAACGCCTCACCCCACCAGGATTCGAACCCATGATCTTCTAATTGTGACCGGGGAACGCTACCTCTGGGCCACCAGGACAATAAAAGCAGTCCTAGACTCTGCTATATTTCACACAAAGCCTGTTCAACGAGCTTATGGCGCTGTGAACCTCTAATGGGGACTATCCGTGCCACTTAGGTGATCAGAGCAACGTTTTACCAAATCCGGCTTCAAAACACAAGGATCCATATATATTTCATTAGCCCAATAGAGCACGCGGACGTCTACATATAATCAACACCTCAGTCCACCAGGATTCGAACCCACGATCTTATAATTGTGACCGAGGAACGCTACCTATGGGCCACCAGGACACTATAAGTAGTCCTAGACTCTACTATATTTCACACAAAGCCTGTTCAACGACCTTATGGCGCCATGAACCTCTAATGGGGACCACCGTACCGCTCAGGTGATCAGAGCAAGGTTTACCAAATCCGGCGTGGAAACACGAGTATCCATATATATTTCATTAGCCCAATAAAGCACGCGGACTTCTACATATAATCAACGCCTCACCCCACCAGGATTTGAAGCCACGATCTTATAATTGTGACCGGGGAACGCTACCTCTGGGCCACCAGGACAATAAAAGCAGTCCTAGACTCTGCTATATTTCAAACAAAGCCTGTTCAACGAGCTTATGGCGCCGTGAACCTCTCATTGGGACCACCCGTGCCGCTTAGGTGATCAGAGCAACGTTTTACCAAATGCGGCTTCGAAATACGAGGATCCATATATATTTCATTAGCCCAATAAAGCACGCGGACTTCTACATATAATCAACACCTCACCCCACCAGGATTTAAACCCACGATCTTATAATTGTGACCGAGGAATGCTACCTATGGGCCACGAGGACACTATAAGCAGTCCTAGACTCTGTTATATTTGACACAAAACCTGTTCAATGAGCTTATGGCACCGTGAACCACTATAGGGGACCATCCGTGCCGCTTAGGTGATAAGAGCAACGTTTTACCAAATCCGGCTCGGAAACACGAGGATCCATATATATTTCATAAGCCCAATAAAGCACGCGGACTTCTACATAATCAACACCTCACCCCACCAGTATTTGAACCAACGATCTTATAATTGTGACCGGGGAACGCCACTTGGGCACCAGGACAATATAAGGTCCTAGACTCTACTATTATATTTCACACAAAGCCTGTTCAACGACCCATGGCCGATGAACCTCTAATGGGGATCACCTGCGTGCCGCTTTTAGGTGATAAGAGCAACGTTTTACCAAACTGGCTGGAAACACGAGGATCCATTTCATTAGCCCAATAAAGCACGCGAACTTCTACATATAATCAACACCTCACCCCACCAGGATTTCAACCAACGATCTTATAATTGTGACCGGGAACGCTACCTCTGGGCCACTAGGACAATAAAAGCAGTCATAGACTCTACTATATTTCACACAAAGCCTGTTCAACGACCTTATGGCGCCATGAACCTCTAATGGGGACCACCGTACCGCTTAGGTGATCAGAGCAACGTTTTACCAAATCCGGCTGGAAACACGAGGATCCATATATATTTCATTAGCCCAATAAAGCACGCGGACTTCTACATATAATCAACGCCTCACCCGACCAGGATTTGAAGCCACGATCTTATAATTGTGACCGGGGAATGCTACCTCTGGGCCACCATGACAATAAAAGCAGTCCTAGACTCTGCTATATTTCACACAAAGCCTGTTCAACGAGCTTATGGCGCCGTGAACCTCTCATTGGGACCACCTGTGTCGCTTAGGTGATCAGAGCAACGTTTTACCAAATGCGGCTTCGAAACACGAGGATTCATATATATTTCATTAGCCCAATAAAGCACGCAGACTTCTACATATAATCAACACCTCACCCCACCAGGATTTAAACCCACGATCTTATAATTGTGACCGGGGAACGCTACCTCTGGGCCACCAGGATAATTAAAGCAGTCCTAGACTATGCTATATTTCACACAGAGCCTCTTCAAGGAGCTTTTGACGCCGTGAACCTCTAATGGGGACCACCCGTGACGCTTAGGTGATCAGAGCAACATTTTACCAAATGCGGCTTCAAAACACGAGGATCCATATATATTTCATTTGCTCTATAAAAAACGCGGACTTCTACATATAATCAACACCTCACCCCACCAGGATTCGAACCCACGATCTTATAATTGTGACCGGGGAACGCTACCTCTGGGCCACCAGGACAATAAAAGCAGTCCTAGACTCTGCTATATTTCACAAAAAGCCTGTTCAACGAGCTTATGGCGCTGTGAACCTCTAATGGGGACCATCCGTGCCGCTTTAGGTGATCAGAGCAACGTTTTACCAAATCCGGCTTGGAAACACGAGGATCCATATATATTTCATTAGCCCAATAAAGCACTCGACTCTACATAATCAACACCTCACCCCACCAGGATTCAAACCCACAATCTTATAATTGTGACCGGGGTATGCTACCTCTGGGCCACCAGGACAATAAAAGCAGTCCTAGACTCTACTATATTTAACACAAAGCCTGTTCAACGAGCTTATGGTGCTGTGAACAACTATAGGGGACCACCCGTGCCGCTTAGGTGATCAGAGCAACGTTTTACCAAATGCGGTTTCGAAACACGAGGATCCATATATATTTCATTAGCCCAATAAAGCACGCGGACTTCTACATATAATCAACGCCTCACCCCACCAGGATTTGAAGGCACGATCTTATAATTGAGACCGGGGAACGCTACCTCTGGGCCAACAGGACAATAAAAGCATTCGTAGGCTCTGCTATATTTCACACAAAGCCTGTTCAACGAGCTTATGGCGCTGTGAACCTCTAATGGACACCACCCGTGCTGCTTAGGTGATCAGAGCAACGTTTTACCAAATGCGGCTTCAAAACACGAGGATCCATGTATATTTCATTTGCCCAATAAAGCACGTGGCTTCTACATATAATCAACACCTCACCCCACCAGGATTCGAACCCACGATCTTCTAATTGTGACCGGGGAACGCTACCTCTGGGCCAACAGGACAATAAAAGCATTCGTAGGCTCTGCTATATTTCACACAAAGCCTGTTCAATGAGCTTATGGCGCTGTGAACCTCTAATGGAGACCATCCGTGCCGCTTAGGTGATCAGAGCAACGTTTTACCAAATCCGGCTTCGAAACACGAGGATCCATATATATTTCATTAACCCAATAAAGCATGCGGACTTCTACATATAATCAACACCTCACTCCACCAGGATTCGAAACCACGATCTTATAATTATGACCGAGGAACGCTACCTATGGGCCACCAGGACACTATAAGCAGTCTTAGACTCTGTTATATTTAACACAAAGCCTGTTCAACGAGCTTATGGGGCTGTGAACCACTATAGGGGACCACCCGTGTCCCTTAGGTGATGAGAGCAACGTTTTACCAAATCCGGCTTCGAAACACGAGGATCCATATATATTTCATTAGCCCAATAAAGCAAGCGGACTTCTACATATAATCAACACCTCACCCCACCAGGATTCAAACCCACGGTCTTAAAATTGTGACTGGGGTATGCTACCTCTGGGCCACCAGGACAATAAAAGCAGTCCTAGACTCTGCTATATTTCACACAAAGCCTGTTCAACGAGCTTATGACGCTGTGAACCTCTAATGGGGACCATCCGTGCCACTTAGGTGATCAGAGCAACGTTTTACCAAATCCGGCTTCGAAACACGAGGATCCATATATATTTCATTAGCCCAATAAAGCACGCGGACTTCTACATATAATCAACACCTCACCCCACCAGGATTCGAACCCACGATCTTATAATTGTGACCGAGGAATGCTACCTATGGGCCACGAGGACACTATAAGCAGTCCTAAACTCTGTTATATTTCACACAAAGCCTGTTCAATGAGCTTATGGCACCGTGAACCACTATAGGGGACCACCCGTGCCGCTTAGGTGATAAGAGCAACGTTTTACCAAATGCGGCTTCGAAACACGAGGATCAATATATATTTCAATAGCCCAATAAAGCACGCTTACTTCTACATATAATCAACACCTCACCCCACCAGGATTTGAACCCACGATCTTATAATTGTGACCGGGGAACGCTACCTCTGGGCAACCAGGACAATAAAAGTAGTCCTAGATTCTACTATATTTCACACAAAGCCTGTTCAACGACCTTATTGCGCCATGAACCTCTAATGGGGACCACCTGTGCCGCTTAGGTGATCGGAGCAACGTTTTACCAAATCCGGCTTCGAAACACGAGGATCAATATATATTTCAATAGCCCAATAAAGCACGCTTACTTCTACATATAATCAACACCTCACCCCACCAGGATTTGAACCCACGATCTTATAATTGTGACCGGGGAACGCTACCTCTGGGCCACTAGGACAATAAAAGCAGTCCTAGACTCTGCTATATTTCACACAAAGCCTGTTCAACGAGCTTATGGCGCCGTGAACCACTATAGGGAACCACCCGTGCCGCTTAGGTGATCAGAGCAACGTTTACCCAAATGGGGCTTCAAAACCCGAGGATCCATATATATTTCATTAGCCCAATAACGCACACAGACTTCTACATATAATCAACGCCTCACCCCACCAGGATTTGAAGCCACGATCTTATAATTGTGACCGGGGAACGCTACCTCTGGGCAACCAGGACAATAAAAGCAGTCCTAGACTCTGCTATATTTCACACAAGGCATGTTCAACGAGCTTATGGCGTCGTGAACCTCTAATGGGTACCACCCGTGCCACTTAGGTGATCAGAGCAACGTTTTACCAAATGCGGCTTCGAAACAGGAGAATCCATATATATTTCATTAGCCCAATAAAGCACCCGGACTTCTACATATTATCAACACCTCACCCCACCAGGATTTAAACCCAAGATCTTATAATTGTGACCGGGGAACGCTACCTCTGGGCCACCAGGAAAAAAAAGCAGTCCTAGACTCTGCTATATTTCACACAAAGCCTGTTCAGCGAGCTTATGGCGCCGTGAACCTCTAATGGGGACCACCCGTGCCGCTTAGGTGACCAGAGCAACGTTTTACCAAATGCTGCTTCAAAACACGAGGGTCCATATATATTTCATTAGCCCAATAACGCACACAGACTTCTACATATAATCAACGCCTCACCCCACTAGGATTCAAACCCACGATCTTATAATTGTGACCGGGGTATGCTACCTCTGGGCCACCAGGACTCTAAAAGCAGTCCTAGACTCTGCTATATTTCACACAAATCCTTTTCAACGAGCTTATGGCGCAGTGAACCTCTAATGGGGACCACCCGTGCCGCTTATGTGATCAGAGCAACGTTTTACCAAATCCGGCTTGGAAACACGAGGATCCATATATATTTCATTAGCCCAATAAAGCACTCGGACTTCTACATATATAATCAACACCTCACCCCACCAGGATTCAGACCCACGATCTTATAATTGTGAAGGGGGAACGCTACCTCTGGGCCACCAGGAAAATAAAAGCAGTCCTAGACTCTGCTATATTTCACACAAAGCCTGTTCAACGAGCTTATGTCGCCGTGAACCTCTAATGGGGACCACCCGTGCCGCTTAGGTGATCAGAGCAACGTTTTACCAAATGCGGCTTCAAAACACGAGGGTCCATATATATTTCATTAGTCCAATAAAGCAAGCGGACTTCTACATATAATCAACACCTAAACCCACCAGGATTCAAACCCACGATCTTATAATTGTGACCGGGGTATGCTACCTCTGGGCCACCAGGACAATAAAAGCAGTTCTAGACTCAACTATATTTCACACAAAGCCTGTTCAACGAGCTTATGGCTCCGTGAACCTATAATGGGGACCACGCTTGCCGCTTAGGTGATGAGAGCAACATTTTACCAAATGCTGCTTCAAAACACCAGGGTCCATATATATTTCATTAGCCCAATAAAGCACGCGGACTTCTACATATAATCAACACCTCACCCCACCAGGATTCAAAACCACGATCTTATAATTGTGACCGGGGTATGCTACCTCTGGGCCACCACGACAATAAAAGCAGTCCTAGACTCTACTATATTTCACACAAAGCCTGTTCAACGACCTTATGGCGCCATGAACCTCTATTGGGGACCACCTGTGCCGCTTAATTGATCAGAGGAACGTTTTACCAAATCCGGCTTGGAAACACGAGGATCCATATATATTTCATTAGCCCAATAAAGCACTCGGACTTCTACATATAATCAACACCTCACCCCACCAGGATTCAGACCCACGATCTTATAATTGTGACCGGGGTATGCTACATCTGGGCCACCAGGACAATAAAAGCAGTCCTAGACTCTACTATATTTCACACAAAGCCTGTTCAACGACCTAATGGCGCCATGAACCTCTAATGGGGACCACTCGTGCCGCTTAGGTGATTAGAGTAACGTTTAACCAAATGCGGCTTCGAAACCCGAGGATTCATATATATATTTCATTAGCCCAATAAAGCACGCAGACTTCTGCATATAATCAACGCCTCACCCCACCAGGATTTAAACCCACGATCTTATAATTGTGAAAGGGGAACGCTACCTCTGGGCCACCAGGAAAACAAAAGCAGTCCTAGACTCTGCTATATTTCACACAAAGCCTGTTCAACGAGCTTATGTCGCCGTGAACCTCTAATGGGGACCACGCGTGCCGGTTAGGTGATCAGAGCAACGTTTTACCAAATGCGGTTTCAAAACACGAGGGTCCATATATATTTCATTAGCCCAATAAAGCACGCGGACTTCTACATATAATCAACACCTCACCCCACTAGGATTCAAACCCACGATCTTATAATTGTGACCTGGGTATGCTACCTCTAGGCCACCAGGACAATAAAAGCAGTCCTAGACTCTACTATATTTCACACAAAGCCTGTTCAACGAGCTTATGTCGCCGTGAACCTCTAATGGGGACCACTCGTGCCGCTTAGGTGATCAGAGCAACGTTTTACCAAATGCGGCTTCAAAACACGAGGGTCCATATATATTTCATTAGCCCAATAAAGCACGCGGACTTCTACATATAATCAACACCTAAACCCACCAGGATTAAAACCCACGATCTTATAATTGTGACCGGGGAACGCTACCTCTGGGCATCCAGGAAAATAAAAGCAGTCCTAGACTCTGCTATATTTCACACAAAGCCTGTTCAACGAGCTTATGTCGCCATGAACCTCTAATGGGGACCACCCGTGCCGCTTAGGTGATCAGAGCAACGTTTTACCAAATCCGGCTTCGAAACACGTGGATCCATATATATTTCATTAGCCCAATAAAGCACGCGGACTTCTACATATATTCAACGCCTCACTCCACAAGGATTTGAAGCCGATCTTCTAATTGTGACCGGGGAACGCTACCTCTGGGCCACCAGGAAAATAAAAGCAGTCCTAGACTCTGCTATATTTCACACAAAGCCTGTTCAACGAGCTTATGGCTCCGTGAACCTCTAATGGTGACCACGCGTGCCGCTTAGGTGATGAGAGCAACGTTTTACCAAATGCGGCTTCAAAACACGAGGGTCCATATAGATTTCATTAGCCCAATAAAGCACGCGGACTTCTACATATAATCAACACCTCACCCCACCAGGATTCACACCCACGATCCTATAATTGTGACCGGGGTATGCTACCTCTGCGCCACCAGGACAATAAAAGCAGTCCTAGACTCTACTATATTTCGCACAAAGCTTGCTCAACGACCTTATGGCGCCGTGAACCTCTTATGGGGACCACCCGCGCCGCTCAGGTGATCAGAGCAACGTTTTACCAAATCCGGCTTGGAAACACGAGGATCCATAAATATTTCATTAGCCCAATAAAGCACTCGGACTTCTACATATAATCAACACCTCACCCCACCAGGATTCAAACCCACGATCTTATAAATGTGACCGGGGAACGCTACCTCTGGGCCACCAGGACAATAAAAGCAGTCCTAGACTCTGCTATATTTCACACAAAGCCTGTTCAACGAGGTTATGGCGCTGTGAACCACTATTGGGGACCACCCGTGCCAGTTAGGTGATCAGAGCATCGTTTTACCAAATGCGGCTTCGAAACACGAGGATCCATATATATTTCATTAGCCCAATAAAGCACGCGGACTTCTACATACATTCAACGCCTCACCCCACCAGGATTTGAAGCCGATCTTCTAATTGTGACCGGGGAACGCTACCTCTGGGCCACCATTACAATAAAAGCAGTCCTAGACTCTGCTATATTTCACACAAAGTCAGTTCAACGAGCTTATGGCGCTGTGAACCTCTAATGGGGACCACCCGTGCCGCTTAGGTGATCAGAGCAACGTTTTACCAAATCCGGCTTCGATACACGAGGATCCATATATATTTCATTAGCCCAATAACGCACACGGACTTCTACATATAATCAACACCTCACCCCACCAGGATTCAAACCCACGATCTTATAATTGTGACCGGGGTATGCTACCTCTGAGCCACCAGGACAATCAAAGCAGTCCTACACTCTACTATATTTCACACAAAGCCTGTTCAACGACCTTATGGCGCCGGGAACCTCTAATGGGGACCACCCGTGCCACTTAGGTGATTAGAGCAACGTTTTACCAAATCCGGCTTCGAAACACGAGGATCCATATATATTTCATTAGCCCAATAAAGCACGCGGACTTCTACATATAATGAACATCTCACCCCACCAGGATTCAAACCCACGATCTTATAATTGTGACCGGGGTATGCTACCTCTGGGCCACCAGGACAATAAAAGCAGTCCTACACACTACTATATTTCACACAAAGCCTGTTCAACGACCTTATGGCGCCGGGAACCTCTAATGGGGACCACCCGTGCCGCTTAGGTGATAAGAGCAACGTTTTACCAAATCCGGCTTGGAAACACGAGGATCCATATATATTTCATTAGCCCAATAATGCATGAGGACTTCTACATATAATCAACACCTCACCCCACCAGGATTTGAACCCACGATCTTATAATTGTGACCGGGGAATGCTACCTCTGGGCCACCAGGACAATAAATGCAGTCCTAGACTCTGCTATATTTCACACAAAGCCTGTTCAACGAGCTTATGGCGCCGTGAACCCCTAATGGGGACCACGAGTGCCGCTTAGGTGATCAGACCAACATTTTACCAAATGCGGCTTCGAAAGAAGAAGGATCCATATATATTTCATTAGCCCAATAAAGCACGCGGACTTCTACATTTAATCAACACCTCACCCCACCAGGATTTGAACCCACGATCTTATAATTGTGACCGGGGAACGCTACCTCTGAGCCTCCAGGAAAATAAAAGCAGTCCTAGACTCTGCTATATTTCACACAAAGCCTGTTCAACGAGGTTATGTCACCGTGAACCTCTAATGGGGACCACCCGTGCCACTTAGGTGATCAGAGCAACGTTTTACCAAATGCGGCTTCAAAACACAAGGGTCCATATATATTTCATTAGCCCAATAAAGCACGCGGACTTCTACATATAATCAACACCTCACCCCACCAGGATTCGAACCCACGATCTTATAATTGTGACCGAGGAACGCTACCTATGGGCCACCAGGACACTATAAGCAGTCCTAGACTCTGTTATATTTCACATAAAGCCTGTTCAACGAGCTTATGGCACCGTGAACCACTATAGGGGACCACCCGTGCCGCTTAAGTGATAAGAGCAACGTTTTACCAAATCCGGCTTGGAAACACGAGGATCCATATATATTTCATTAGCCCAATAATGCATGCGGACTTCTACATATAATCAACACCTCACCCCACCAGGATTTGAACCCACGATCTTATAATTGTGACCGGGGTATGCTACCTCTGGGCCACCAGGACAATAAAAGCAGTTCTAGACTCAACTATATTTCACATAAAAAGCCTGTTCAACGACCTTATGGTGCCATGAAACTCTAATGGGGACAACCCGTGCCGCTTAGGTGATAAGAGCAACGTTTTACCAAATCCGGCTTGGAAACACGAGGATCCATATATATTTCATTAGCCCAATAGAGCATGCGGACTTCTACATATAATCAACACCTCACCCCACCAGGATTTGAACCCACGATCTTATAATTGTGACCGGGGAACGCTACCTCTGAGCCTCCAGGAAAATAAAAGCAGTCCTAGACTCTGCTATATGTCACACAAAGCCTGTTCAACGAGCTGATGTCGCCGTGAACCTCTAATGGGGACCACCCGTGCCGCTTAGGTGATCAGAGCAACGTTTTACCAAATGCGGCTTCAAAACACGAGGGTCCATATATATTTCATTAGCCCAATAAAGCACGCGGACTTCTACATATAATCAACACCTCACCCCACCAGGATTCGAACCCACGATCTTATAATTGTGACCGAGGAACGCTACCTATGGGCCAGCAGGACACTATAAGCAGTCCTAGACTCTGTTATATTTCACATAAAGCCTGTTCAACGAGTTTATGGCACCGTGAACCACTATAGGGGACCACCCGTGCCGCTTAGGTGATAAGAGCAACGTTTTACCAAATCCAGCTTGGAAACACGAGGATCCATATATATTTCATTAGCCCAATAATGCATGCGGACTTCTACATATAATCAACACCTCACCCCACCAGGATTTGAACCCACGATCTTATAATTGTGAACGGGGTATGCTACCTCTGGGCCACCAGGACAATAAAAGCAGTTCTAGACTCAACTATATTTCACACAAAGCCTGTTCAACGACTTTATGGCGCCATGAACCTCTAATGGGGACCACCTGTGCCGCTTAGGTGATCAGAGCAACGTTTTACCAAATCCGGCTTGGAAACACGAGGATCCATATATATTTCATTAGCCCAATAAAGCACGCGACTTCTACATATAATCAACACCTCAACCCACCAGGATTTGTACCCACGATCTAATAATTGTGACTGGGGAACGCTACCTCTGGACCACCAGGACACTAAAAGCAGTCCTAGACTCTGCTATATTTCACACAAAGCCTGTTGAATGAGCTTATGGTGCCGTGAACGTCTAATGGGGACCACCCGTGCCACTTAGGTGATCAGAGCAACGTTTTACCAAATCCGGCTTCGAAACACGAGGATCCATATATATTTTATTAGCCCAATAAAGCACTCGGACTTCTACATATAATCAACACCTCACCCCACCAGGATTCAAACCCACGATCTTATAAATGTGACCGGGGAACGCTACCTCTGGGCCACCAGGACAATAAAAGCAGTCCTTGACTCTGCTATATTTCACACAAAGCCTGTTCAACGACCTTATGGCGCTGTGAACCACTATTGGGGACCACCCGTGCCAGTTAGGTGATCAGAGCATCGTTTTACCAAATGCGGCTTCGAAACACGAGGATCCATATATATTTCATTAGCCCAATAAAGCACGCGGTCTTCTACATACATTCAACGCCTCACCCCACCAGGATTTGAAGCCGATCTTCTAATTGTGACCGGGGAACGCTACCTCTGGGCCACCAGGACAATAAAAGCAGTCCTAGACTCTGCTATATTTCACACAAAGTCAGTTCAACGAGCTTATGGCGCTGTGAACCTCTAATGGGAACCACCCGTGCCGCTTAGGTGATCAGAGCAACGTTTTACCAAATCCGGCTTCGATACACGAGGATCCATATATATTTCATTAGCCCAATAACGCACGCGGACTTCTACATATAATCAACACCTTACCCCACCAGAATTCAAACCCACGATCTTTATAATTGTGACCGGGGTATGCTACCTTGAGCCAATTATAGGACAATCAACAAAGTTGTGTCCCACACTCTACTATTATATTTCACACAAAGCCTGTTCAACGACCTTATGGCGCCGAACCTCTACTGGGGACCACCCGTACGCTTAGGTGATTAGAGCAACGTTTGACAAATCCAAGCCAAACACGGTGGATCCATATATATTTCATTAGGCCTAATAAAGCACGGACTTCTACATATAATGAACACCTCACCCCACCAGGATTCAAACCCACGATCTTATAATTGTGACCGGGGTATGCTACCTCTGGGCCACCAGGACACTAAAAGCAGTCCGACACTCTACTATATTTCACACAAAACCTGTTCAACGACCTTATGGCGCCGGGAACCTCTAATGGGGACCACCCGTGCCGCTTAGGTGATAAGAGCAACGTTTTACCAAATCCGGCTTGGAAACACGAGGATCCATATATATTTCATTAGCCCAATAATGCATGAGGACTTCTACATATAATCAACTCCTCACCCCACCAGGATTTGAACCCACGATCTTATAATTGTGACCGGGGAACGCTACCTCTGGGCAACCAGGACAATAAATGCAGTCCTAGACTCTACTATATATCACACAAAGCCTGTTCAACGACCTTATGGTGCCATGAACCTCTAATGGGAACCACCCGTGCCGCTTGGGTTATAAGAGCAACGTTTTTCCAAATCCGGCTTGGAAACACGAGGATCCATATATATTTCATTAGCCCAATAGAGCACGCGGACTTCTACATATAATCAACACCTCACCCCACCAGGATTTGAACCCACGATCTTATAATTGTGACCGGGGAACGCTACCTCTGAGCCTCCAGGAAAATAAAAGCAGTCCTAGACTCTGCTATATTTCACACAGAGCCTGTTCAACGAGGTTATGTCACCGTGAACCTCTAATGGGGACCACCCGTGCCACTTAGGTGATCAGAGCAACGTTTTACCAAATGCGGCTTCAAAACACAAGGGTCCATATATATTTCATTAGCCCAATAAAGCACGCGGACTTCTACATATAATCAACACCTCACCCCACCAGGATTCGAACCCACGATCTTATAATTGTGACCGAGGAACGCTACCTATGGGCCACCAGGACACTATAAGCAGTCCTAGACTCTGTTATATTTCACATAAAGCCTGTTCAACGAGCTTATGGCACCGTGAACCACTATAGGGGACCACTCGTGCCGCTTAGGTGATAAGAGCAACGTTTTACCAAATCCGGCTTTGAAACACGAGGATCCATATATATTTCACTAGCCCAATAATGCATGCGGACTTCTACATATAATCAACACCTCACCCCACCAGGATTTGAACCCACGATCTTATAATTGTGACCGGGGTATGCTACCTCTGGGCCACCAGGACAATAAAAGCAGTTCTAGACTCAACTATATTTCACACAAAGCCTGTTCAACGACCTTATGGTGCCATGAAACTCTAATGGGGACCACCCGTGCCGCTTAGGTGATAAGAGCAACGTTTTACCAAATCCGGCTTGGAAACACGAGGATCCATATATATTTCATTAGCCCAATAGAGTAGGCGGACTTCTACATATAATCAGCACCTCACCCCACCAGGATTTGAACCCACGATCTTATAAATGTGACCGGGGAACGCTACCTCTGGGCAACCAGGACAATAAAAGCAGTCCTAGACTCTACCATATTTCACACAAAGCCTGTTCAACGACCTTATGGCGCCATGAACCTCTAATGGCGACCATCCGTGCCGCTTAGGTGATAATAGCAACGTTTTACCAAATCCGGCTTGGAAACACGAGGATCCATATATATTTCATTAGCCCAATAAAGCACGCGGACTTCTACATATAATCAACACCTCACCCCACCAGGATTCAGAACCTCGATCTTATAATTGTGAACAGGGAACGCTACCCAGGCCGCAGACACTATACAGTCCCAGACTCATAATATATTTCACATAGCCTGTTCAACGAGCTTATGGCACCGTGAACCACTATAGGGGACCACCCGTGCCGCTTTGGTGATAAGAGCAACGTTTTACCAAATCCGGCTTGGAAACACGAGGATCCATATATATTTCATTAGCCCAATAATGCATGCGGACTTCTACATATAATCAACACCTCACCCCACCAGGATTTGAACCCACGATCTTATAATTGTGAACGGGGTATGCTACCTCTGGGCCACCAGGACAATAATAGCAGTTCTAGACTCAACTATATTTCACACAAAGCCTGTTCAACGACTTTATGGCGCCATGAACCTCTAATGGGGACCACCTGTGCCGCTTAGGTGATCAGAGCAACGTTTTACCAAATCCGGCTTCGAAACACGTGGATCCATATATATTTCATTAGCCCAATAAAGCACGCGGACTTCTACATATAATCAACACCTCACCCCACCAGGATTTGAACCCACGATCTTATAATTGTGACCGGGGAACGCTACCTCTGGGCCACCAGGACAATAAAAGCAGTCCTAGACTCTACTATATTTCACACAAAGCCTGTTCAACGACCTTATGGCGGCATGAACCTCTAATGGGGACC
>NW_024740519.1:0-12110 GCF_018991925.1 Homarus americanus | reverse complement strand
ATCAGGACAAATGACTGCTGCCTCCTGGTGACCTCCGCTTTGTCAGAACATATGACTGCTGCCCCCTGGTTACCACCACTGTGACAGGACCAATGACTGATGCCTCCTGGTGACCACCGCTGTATCAGGACAAATGACTGTGGCCTCCTGGTGACCACCACTGTATCAGGACAAAGGCCTGCTCTTCCTGGTAACAACAGCTGTGTCAGGACAAATGACTGCTACCTCTTGGTGACCACCACTGTGTCAGGACAAATGACTGCTGCCTCTTGGTGACCACCACTGTGTCAGGACAAATGACTGCTGCCTCTTGGTGACCACCACTGTCTCAGGACAAATGATTGCTGCCTCCTGGTGACAACCACTGTGTCAGTACAAATGAATGCTGCCGCCTGGTGACCACCGCTGTGTCAGAACAAATGACTACTGTCTCCTGGTGACCACCACTGTGTCAGAACAAATGACTACTGCCTCCTGGTGACCACCGCTGTGTCAGAACAAATGACTGGTGCCTCCTTGTGACCACCGCTGTATCAGAACATATGACTGCTGCCCTCTGGTGACCAGCGCTGTATCAGAACAAATGACTGCTGCCTCCTGGTGACCACCGCTGTGTCAGGACAAATAGTGCACTGCCGCCTGGTGATAACCGCTGTGTCAGAACAAATGACTGCTGCCTCCTGGTGACCACCGCTGTGTCAGAACAAATGACTGCTGCCTCCTGGTAACCACCGCGGTGTCAGAACAAATGACTGCTGCCTCCTGGTGACCACCACTGTATCATGACAAAGGACTGCTGCCTCCCGGTCACCATCGCTGTGTCAGACCAAATGACTGCTGCCTCCTGGTGACCACCACTGTGTTAGGACAAATGAATGCTGCCGCCTGGTGACCACCGCTGTGTCAGAACAAATGACTGCTGCTTCCTGGTGACCACCGCTGTATCAGGACAACGGACTTCTGCTTCCTGGTGACCACCGCTGTATCAGGACAAATGACTGCTGCCTCCTGGTGACCACCGCTGTGTCAGAATGTATGATTGCTGCCTCCTGGCGACTACCACTATATCAGGACAAAGGAGCGCTGTCTCCTGCTGACCATAGCTGTGTCAGGACAAATGACTGCTACTCCTGGTGACCACCGCTGTCAGGACAAATATCTGCTGCCTCTTGGTGACCACCACTGTCAGGACAAATGACTGCTGCCTCTTGGTGACCACCACTGTGTCAGGACAAATGACTGCTGCCTCTTGGTGACCACCACTGTGTCAGGTACAAATGACTGCTGCCTCTTGGTGACCACCACTGTGTCAGGACAAATGACTGCTGCCTCCTGGTGACCACCACAGTGTCAGGACAAGCCAGCTGCTGCCTCCTGGTGACCACCACCCTGTGTCGTGACCAATGACTGCTGCCTCCTGGTGACCACCACTCTATCAGAACATATGACTGCTGCCTCCTGGTGACCACCACTGTGTCAGGACAAATGACTGCTGCCTCCTCGTGACCCCCGAGGTATCAGAACAAATGACTACTGCCTCCTGGTGACCACCACTGTGTCAGAACAAATGACTGCTGCCTCCTGGTGACCACCACTGTGTCAGGACAAATGATTGCTGCCTCCTCGTGACCACCGCTGTGTCAGAACATATGACGGCTGCTTCCTGGTGACCACCACTGTATCAGGACAAAGGACTGCTGCCTCCTGGTGACCACCGCTGTGTCAGGACAAATGACTGCTGCCTCCTGGTGACCACCACTATATCAGGACAAAGGACTGCTGCCTCCTGGTGACCACAGCTGTGTCAGGACAAATGACTGCTCCTGCTGGTGACCACCACTGTCAGGACAAATAACTGCTGCCTCTTGGTGACCACCGCTGTCAGGACAAACGACTGCTGCCTCTTGGAGACCACCACTGTGTCATCAGGATTAAATGACTGCTGCCTCCTGGTGACCACCACTGTCAGACCACGACTGCTGCCTCCAGACCAATCACAAGTCAGGACAAAGGACTGCTGCCTCCTGGTGACCACAGCTGTGTCAGGACAAATGACTGCTGCCTCTTGGTGACCACCACTGTCTCATGACCAATGACTGCTGCCTCCTCGTGACCACCACCTTGTCAGGACAAATTACTGCTGCCTCCTGGTGACCACCACTGTTTCGTCACCAATGACTGCTGCCTCCTGGTGACCACCACTGTGTCAGGACAAATGACTGCTGCCTCCTGGTGACCATCGCTGTCAGGACAAATGACTGCTGCCTCTGGTGACCTCCACTATGTCAGAACATATGACTGCTGCCTCCTCGTGACCACCACTGTGTCAGGACAAATGACTGCTGCCTCCTAGTGACCACCACTTTGTCAGAACAAATGACTGCTGCCTCCTCGTAACCACCACTGTGTTAGAACAAATGACTGCTGCCTCCTGGTGACCACCACTGTGTCAGAACAAATGACTGCTGCCTTCTCTTGACCACCGCTGTGTCAGAACAAATGACTGCTACCTCCTGGTGACCACCAATGTGTCAGGACAAATGACTGCTGCCTCCTGGTGACCACCACCCTGTCAGGACAAATGACTGCTACCTCCTGGTGACCACCGCTGTGTCAGTACAAATGACTGATGCCTCCTGGTGACCACTGCTGTGTCAGGACCAAATGACTGCTGCCTCCTGGTGACCACCACTGTGTCAGAACAAATGACTGCTGCCTCCTGGTGACCACCGCTGTGTCAGAACATATGACTGCTGCCTCCTGGTGACCACCACTGTATCAGGACAAATGACTGCTGCCTCCTGGTGACCACCACTGTGCCAGAACAAATGACTGCTGCCTCCTTGTGACCACCGCTATGTCACCACAAATGACTGCTGCCTCCTAGTAACCACCATTGTGTCAGAACAAATGACTGCTGCCTCCTCGTGACCACCACTGTGTCAGAACAAATGACTGCTGCCTCCTGGTGACCACCACTGTGTCAGAACAAATGACTGCTGCCTCCTCGTAACCACCACTGTGTCAGAACAAATGACTGCTGCCTCCTGGTGACCACCACTGTGTCAGAACAAATGACTGCTTCCTCCTCGTGACCACCGCTGTGTCAGAACAAAAGACTGCTACCTCCTGGTGACCAACACTGTGTCAGGACAAATGACTGCTGCCTCCTGGTGACCACCACCCTGTCAGGACAAATGACTGCTACCTCCTGGTGACCACCGCTGTGTCAGTACAAATGACTGATTCCTCCTGGTGGCCATTGCTGTGTCAGGACAAATGACTGCTGCCTCCTGGTTACCACCGCTGTGTTAGAACAAATGACAGGTGCCTCCTGGTAACCACCGCGTTGTCAGAGCAAATGACTGCTGGCTCCTGGTGACCACCGCTGTGTCAGAACATATGACTGCTGCCTCCTGGTGACAACAACTGTATCAGGACAAAGGACTGCTGCCTCCTGGTCACCATCGCTGTGTCAGACGAAATGACTGCTGCCTCCTGGTGACCACCACTGTGTCAGAACAAATGACTACTGCCTCCTGGTGACCACGACTGTGTCAAAACAAATGACTGCTGCCTCTTGGTGACCACCACTGTGTCAGGACAAATGACTGCTGCCTCCTGGTGACCACCGCTGTATCCGGACAAATGACTGCTGCCTCCTGGTGACCACCACTGTGTCGGACAAATGACTGCTGCCTCCTGGTGACCACCGCTGTGTCAGTACGTATGACTGCTGCCTCCTGGCGACTACCACTGTATCAGAACAAATGACTGCTGCCTCCTCGTGACCACCGCTGTGTCAGAACAAATGACTGCTACCTTCTGGTGACCACCACTGTATCAGGACAAAGGACTGCTGCCTCCTTGTGACCACCGCTGTGTCAGGACAAATGACTGCTGCCTCCTGGTGACCACCACTATATCAGGACAAAGGACTGCTGCCTCCTGGTGACCACAGGTGTGTCAGGACAAATGACTGCTCCTCCTGGTGACCACCGCTGTCATGACAAATAACACCACCTCTCAGTGACCACTGTCCAGGACAAATGACTCCTGCCTCTTGGTGACCACCACTGTGTCAGGACAAATGGCTACTGCCTCTTGGTGACCACCACTGTGTCAGGTACAAATGACTGCTGCCTCTTGGTGACCACCACTGTGTCAGGACAAATGACTGCTGTCTCCTCGTGACCACCACTGTGTCAGAACAAATGACTGCTGCCTTCTGGTGACCACCACTGTGTCAGGACAAATGACTGCTGCCTCCTCGTGACCACCGCTGTGTCAGAACAAATGACTGCTACCTTCTGGTGACCACCACTGTGTCAGGACAAATGACTGCTGCCTCCTGGTGACGACCGCTGTCTCAGAACAAATGACTGTTGCCTCCTGGTGACCACCTCTGTATCAGGACAAAGGACTGCTGCCTCCTGGTGACCACCGCTGTATCAGGACAAATGACTGCTGCCTCCTGGTGACCACCGCTGTGTCAGAACGTATGACTGCTGCCTCCTGGCGACTTCCACTGTGTCAGAACATATGAATGCTGCCTCCAGGAGACCACCACTTTATCAGGACAAAGGACTGCTGCCTCCTGGTCACCATCGCTGTGTCAGACCAAATGACTGCTGCCTCCCGGTAACCACCACTGTGTCAGAACAAATGACTGCTGCCTCATGGTGACCACCGCTGTGTCAGGACAAATGACTGCTGCCTCCTCGTGACCACCGCTGTGTCAGAACAAATGACTGCTGCCTCCTCGTGACCACCGCTGTGTCAGAACAAATGACTGCTGCCTCCTGGTGACCACCACTGTGTCAGGACAAATGTCTGCTGCCTCCTGGTGACCACCGTTGTGTCAAGACGAATGACTGCTGCCTCCTGGTGGCCACCGTTGTATCAGGACAAATAACTGCTGTGTCTTGGTGACCACCACTGTATTAGAACAAATGAATGCTGCCTCCTGGTGACCACCGCTGTATTAGAACAAATGAATGCTGCCTCCTGGGTGACCACCGCTGTATCAGAACAAATGACTGCTGCCTCCTGGTGACCACCGCTGTGTCAGGACAAATGACTGCTGCTTCCTGGTGACCACTGCTGTGTTAGAACAAATAACTGCTGCCCCCTGGTGACCACCGCTATATCAGGACAAAGGACTGCTGACCCTGCATCATCGCTGTGTCAGAACATATGACGGCTGCCTCCTGGTGACCAACAATTCACTATATCAGGATTGAAGGATCGCTACCCGGGTGACCACCGCTGTGTCAGGAAAAATGACTGCTGCCTCCTCGTGACCACCGCTGTGTCAAAACAAATGACTGCTGCCTCCTCGTGACCACCGCTATGTCAGAACAAGTGACTGCTGCCTCCTGGTGACCACCGTTGTGTCAGGACAAATGACTGCTGCCTCCTGGCGACCACCACTGTGTCAGGACAAATTTCTGCTGCCTCCTGGTGACCACCGTTGTGTCAAGACGAATGACTGCTGCCTCCTGGTGACCACCGTTGTATCAGGACAAATGCCTGCTGCCTCCTGGTGACCACCGTTGTGTCAGGACAAATGACTGCTGCCTCTTGGTGACCACCATTGTGTCAGGACAAATGACTGCTGCCTCCTGGTGACCACCGTTGTGTCAGGACAAATGACTGCTGCCTCCTCGTGACCACCACTGTGTCAGAACAAATGACTGCTGCCTCCTGGTGACCACCACTGTGTCAGAACATATGACTAATTCCTCCTGGTGACCACAGCTGTGTCATAACAAATGACTGCTCCTGCTGGTGACCACCGCTGTCAGGACAAATAACTGCTGCCTCTTGGTGACCACCGCTGTAATAGAACAAATGAATGCTGCCTCTTGGTGACCACCGCTGTATCAGAACAAATGACTGCTGCCTCCTGGTGACCACCGCTGTATCAGGACAAAGGACTGCTGCCTCCTGGTGACCACCGCTGTATCAGGACAAATGACTGCTGCCTCCTCGTGACCACCGCTGTGTCAGAACATATGACGGCTGCCTCCTGGTGACCACCACTGTGTCAGGTAGAACAAATGAGAGACTGCTGTCTCCCGGGTGACCACCACTGCCAGAACAAATGACTGTTTTTCCTCCCTGGTGACCACCGCTGTGCCAGAACAAATGACTGCTGCCCCCTGGTGACTGCCGCTGTATCAGAACAAATGACTGCTGCCTCCTGGTGACCGCCGCTGTGTCAGAACAAATGACTGCTAACTCCTGGTGACTCCCGCTGTGTCAGAACAAATGACTGCTGCCTCCTGGTGACCACCACTGTATCAGGACAAATGACTGCTGCCTCCTGGTGACCACCACTGTGTCAGGACAAATGACTGCTGCCTCCTGGTGACCACCACTGTGTCAGAACAAATGACTGCTGCCTCCTGGTGACCACCACTGTGTCAGGACAAATGACTGCTGCCTCCTCGTTACCACCGCTGTGTCAGAACAAATGACTGCTGCCTCCTCGTGACCACCGCTGTGTCAGAACAAATGACTGCTGCCACCTGGTGACCACCACTCTTTCAGGACAAATGACTGCTGCCTCCTGGTGACCACCGCTGTGTAAGAACAAATGACTACTGCCTCCTGGTGACCACCACTGTGTCAGAACAAATGACTGCTGCCTCCTGGTGACCACCACTGTGACAGAACAAATGACTGGTGCTTCATGTTGACCACCACTGTGTCAATGACAAATGACTGCTGCCTCCTCGTGACCACCGCTGTGTCAGAACAAATGACTACTGCCTCCTGGTTACCACCACTGTGTCAGAACAAATGACTGCTGCCTCCTGGTGACCACCACTCTATCAGAACAAATGACTGCTGCCTCCTGGTTACCAATACTGTGTCAGGACAAATGACTGCTGCCTCCTCGTGACCACCGAGGTATCAGAACAAATGACTACTGCCTCCTGGTGACCACCACTGTGTCAGAACAAATGACTGCTGCCTCTTGGTGACCACCACTGTGTCAGAACAAATGACTGCTGTCTCTTGGTGACCACCGCTGTATCAGAACAAATAACTGCTGCCTCCCTGGTGACCAACGCTGTATCAGGACAAAATGATTGTTGCCTCCTGGTGACCACCGCTGTGTCAGAACGTATGACTGCTGCCCTGGCATCAATACTGCTGTGTAAGAACAATGACTACTGCCTCCTGGTGACCACCACTGTGTCAGACAAATGACTGCTGCCTCCTGGTGACCACCACTGTGATGAACAAATGACTGGTGCCTCTGTGTCACTGTGTCAGGACAAATGACTGCTGCCTCTTCGTGACCACCGCTGTGTCAGAACAAATGACTACTGCCTCCTGGTTACCACCACTGTGTCAGAACAAATGACTGCTGCCTCCTGGTGACCACCACTCTATCAGAACAAATGACTGCTGCCTCCTGGTTACCAATACTGTGTCAGGACAAATGACTGCTGCCTCCTCGTGACCACCGAGGTATCAGAACAAATGACTACTGCCTCCTGGTGACCACCACTGTGTCAGAACAAATGACTGCTGCCTCTTGGTGACCACCACTGTGTCAGAACAAATGACTGCTGTCTCTTGGTGACCACCGCTATATCAGAACAAATAACTGCTGCCTCCTGGTGACCAACGCTGTATCAGGACAAATGATTGCTGCCTCCTGGTGACCACCGCTGTGTCAGAACGTATGACTGCTGCCTCCTGGCGAATACCACTGTATCAAAACAAATGACTGCTGCCTCTTCATGACCACCACTGTGTCAGAACATATGACTGCTGCCTCCTGGTGACCACCACTGTATCAGGACAAATGACTGCTGCCTCCTGGTGACCACCGCTGTGTCAGGACAAATGACTACTGCCTCCTGGTGACCACCACTATATCAGGACAAAGGACTGCTGCCTCCTGGTGACCACAGCTGTGTCAGGACAAATGACTGCTCCTCCTGGTGACCACCGCTGTCAGGACAAACAACTGCTGCCTCTTGCTAACCACCACTGTCAGGACAAATGACTGCTGCCTCTTCGTGACCACCACTGTGTCAGGACAAATGACTGCTGCCTCTTGGTGACCACCACTGTCTCAGGACAAATGACTCCTGCCTCTTGGTGACCACCACTGTATCAGAACAAATGATTGCTGCCTCCTCGTGACCACCGCTGTGTCAGAACATATGACTGCTGCCTCCTCGTGACCACCACTGTATCAGAACAAATGACTACTGCCTCCTTGTAACCACCACTTTGTCAGGACAAATGACTTCTGCCTCTTGGTGACCACCACTGTATCAGAACAAATGACTGCTGCCTCCTCGTGACCACCGCTGTGTCAGAACATATGACTACTGCCTCCTCGTGACCACCACTGTATCAGAACAAATGACTACTGCCTCCTGGTAACCACCGCTGCATCAGAACAAATGACTACTGCCTCCTGGTGACCACCGCTGTGTCAGGGCAAATGACTGCTGCCTCTTGGTGACCACCACTGTGTCAGGACAAATGACTCCTGCCTCCTTATGACCACCACTGTGTCAGGACAAATGACTGCTGCCTCCTGGTGACCACCGCTGTATCAGAACAAATGACTGCTGCCTCCTGGTGACCACCACTGAGTCAGAACAAATGACTACTGCCTCCTGGTGACTGTGTCAGAAACAAATGACTGCTGCCTCCTGGTGACCTCAATGTGTCAGAACAAATGACTGCTGCCTCCTGGGCTTCCACTGTGTCAGAACAAATGACTGCTTCCTCATTGTGACAATCGCTGTGTCCCAGAACAAGCTGACTGCTGCCTCCTGGTGACCTGCGCTGTGTCCTGGGATGAAAATGACTGCTGCCTCCTCGTGACCACCGCTGTGTCAGAACAAATGACTGCTGCCTCCTGGTGACCACCACTGTGTCAGGACAAATGTCTGCTGCCTCCTGGTGACCACCGTTGTGTCAAGACGAATGACTGCTGCCTCCTGGTGGCCACCGTTGTATCAGGACAAATAACTGCTGTGTCTTGGTGACCACCACTGTATTAGAACAAATGAATGCTGCCTCCTGGTGACCACCGCTGTATTAGAACAAATGAATGCTGCCTCCTGGTGACCACCGCTGTATCAGAACAAATGACTGCTGCCTCCTGGTGACCACCGCTGTGTCAGGACAAATGACTGCTGCTTCCTGGTGACCACTGCTGTGTTAGAACAAATAACTGCTGCCCCCTGGTGACCACCGCTATATCAGGACAAAGGACTGCTGCCTCCTGGTGACCACCACTGTATCAGGACAAATGACTGCTGACTCCTGGTGATATCGCTGTGTCAGACATATGACGGCTGCCTCTAAGTGAGCCACCACTATATCAGGACAAAGGACTGCTGCCTCCGGGTGACCACCGCTGTGTCAGGAAAAATGACTGCTGCCTCCTCGTGACCACCGCTGTGTCAAAACAAATGACTGCTGCCTCCTGGTGACCACCACTGTGACAGAACAAATGACTGCTTCCTCCTGGTGACCACCGTTGTGTCAGGACAAATGACTGCTGCCTCCTGGCGACCACCACTGTGTCAGGACAAATGTCTGCTGCCTTCTTGTGACCACCGTTGTGTCAAGACGAATGACTGCTGCCTCCTGGTGACCACCGTTGTATCATGACAAATGACTGCTGCCTCCTGGTGACCACCGTTGTGTCAGGACAAATGACTGCTGCCTCTTGGTGACCACCACTGTGTCAGGACAAATGGCTGCTGCCTCCTGGTGACCACCGTTGTGTCAGGACAAATAACTGCTGCCTCCTCGTGACTACCACTGTGTCAGAACAAATGACTGCTGCCTCCTGGTGACCACCACTGTGTCAGAACAAAGGACTGCTGCCTCCTGGTGACCACCGCTCTATCAGAACAAATGACTGCTGCCTTCTGGTGACCACCGCTGTGTCAGAACAAATGACTGGTGCCTCCTGGTGACCACCGCTGTATCAGAACAAATGAATGCTTGCCTCTTAGTGACCACCGATGTATCAGAACAAATGACTGCTGCCTCCTGGTGACCACACTGTCAGGAGAAAAATGACTGCTGCCTCCTGGTGACCACCACTGTCACCAGGACAAATGATTGCTGCCTCCTGGTGACCACCACTCTGTCAGGACAAATGAATGCTGCCTTCTGTGACCACCGCTGTGTATCAGGAATGAGAGGACTGCTGCCTCTTAGTGACCACCACTGTGTCAGGACAAATGTTTCTTTGCCTCTTGGTGACCACCACTGTCTCAGGACAAATGATTTGCCTCCCTGGTGACCACCACTCTGTCAGAACAAATAACTGCTGCCTCCTGGTGACCACCGCTGTATCAGGACAAAGGACTGCTGCCTCCTGGTGACCACCACTGTATCAGGACAAATGACTGCTGACTCCTGTCGACCATCGCTGTGTCAGAACATATGACGGCTGCCTCCTGGTGACCACCACTATATCAGGACAAAGGACTGCTGCCTCCGGGTGACCACCGCTGTGTCAGGAAAAATGACTACTGCCTCCTCGTGACCACCGCTGTGTCAAAACAAATGACTGCTGCCTCCTCGTGACCACCGCTATGTCAGAACAAATGACTGCTGCCTCCTGGTGACCACCACTGTTTCAGGACAAACTGCTGCCTCCTCGTGACCACCGCCCAATGTAGAACAAATGACTACTGCCTCCTGGTGACCACCACCAGCCAGAACAAATGACTGCTGCCTCTTGGTGACCACCACTGTGACAGAACAAAATGACTGCTGCCTCCTGAAGTGACCACCGTTGTGTCAGGACAAATGACTGCTGCCTCCTGGCGACCACCACTGTCAGGACAAAATGTCTGCTGCCTCCTGGTGACCACCGTTGTGTCAGAACGAATGGCTACTGCCTCCTGGTGACGTCCCCCGTTGTATCAGACTGAAATGCCTGCTGCCTCCCCTGGTGACCACTGTTGTGTCCAGGACAAATGGCTGCTGCCTCTTGGTGACCACCGTGTGTCAGGACAAATGACTGCTGCGTCCTGGTGACCCACCGTTGTGTCAGGACTAATGACTGCTGCCTCCTCGTGACCACCACTGTGTCAGAACAAATGACTGCTGCCTCCTGGTGACCACCACTGTGTCAGAACAAATGACTGCTGCCTCCTGGTGACCACCGCTCTATCAGAACAAATGACTGCTGCCTTCTCGTGACCACCGCTGTGTCAGAACAAATGACTGGTGCCTCCTGGTGACCACCGCTGTGTCAGAACAAATGACTGCTGTCTCTTGGTGACCACCGCTGTATCAGAACAAATAACTGCTGCCTCCTGGTGACCAACGCTGTATCAGGACAAATGATTGCTGCCTCCTGCTGACCACCGCTGTGTCAGAACGTAGGACTGCTGCCTCCTGGCGAATACCACTGTATCAAAACAAATGACTACTGCCTCCTCATGACCACCACTGTGTCAGAACATATGACTGCTGCCTCCTGGTGACCACCACTGTATCAGGACAAATGACTGCTGCCTCCTGGTGACCACCGCTGTGTCAGGACAAATGACTACTGCCTCCTGGTGACCACCACTATATCAGGACAAAGGACTGCTGCCTCCTGGTGACCACAGCTGTGTCAGGACAAATGACTGCTCCTCCTGGTGACCACCGCTGTCAGGACAAATAACTGCTGCCTCTTGGTAACCACCACTGTCAGGACAAATGACTGCTGCCTCTTGGTGACCACCACTGTGTCAGGACAAATGACTGCTGCCTCTTGGTGACCACCACTGTGTCAGGTCAAATGACTCCTGCCTCTTGGTGACCACCACTGTATCAGAACAAATGACTGCTGCCTCCTCGTGACCACCGCTGTGTCAGAACATATGACTGCTGCCTCCTCGTGACCACCACTGTATCAGAACAAATGACTACTGCCTCCTTGTAACCACCACTTTGTCAGGACAAATGACTTCTGCCTCTTGGTGACCACCACTGTATCAGAACAAATGACTGCTGCCTCCTCGTGACCACCGCTGTGTCAGAACATATGACTACTGCCTCCTCGTGACCACCACTGTATCAGGAGCAAGTAGCTACTGCCTCCCCTGGTA
>NW_024740518.1:0-7223 GCF_018991925.1 Homarus americanus | reverse complement strand
GCCACACAAAACGTCACTTACCACACAATGAAAGTACCACACACCACGTCACTTACCACACAGGTGAGTGTGTGCTACACACCACGTCACTTACCACACAAAGAAAGTACCACACACCACGTCACTTACCACACAGGTAAAAGTGTCACACAACCACATCACTTACCACACAGGTAAGAGAGCCACACACCACGTCACTTACCACACAGGTGAAAGTGCCACTCCCCACGTCACTTACCACACAGGAGAGAGTGTCACACACCACGTCACTTACCACACAGGTGAGAGTGCCACACATCACGTCACTTACCACACAGGTGAGAGTGTGCCACACAACACGTCACTTACCACACAGGAGAGAGTATCACACACCACGTCACTTATCACAGAGGTGAGAGTGCCACATACCACGTCACTTACCACACAGGTGAAAGTGCCACACACCACGTCACATACCAGACAGGTGAGACTATCACACACCACGTCACTTACAACACAATGAAATTACAACATACCACGTCACTTACCACACAGGTGAGAGTGCCACACACCACGGCACTTACCACACAGGAGAGAGTATCACACACCACGTCACTTATCGCAGAGGTGAGAGTGCCACATACCACGTCACTTACCACACAGGTGAAAGTGCCACACACTACGTCACATACCAGACAGGTGAGACTATCACACACCACGTCACTTACAACACAATGAAATTACAACATACCACGTCACTTACCACACAGGAGGGAGTGCCACACACGACTTCACGTACCACACAGGTGAGTGTGCCACACACCAAGTCACTTACCACACAGGAGAGAGTGTCACACACCACGTCACATACCACACAATGAAAGTACCACATACCACGGTACTTACCACACAGGTGAGTGTGCCACACACTTCGTCGCTCACCACACAGGAGAGAGTGTCACACACCACGTCACTTACCACACAGGTGAGAGTGTCACACACCACCTCACTTACCACAGAGGTAAGAGTCTTATACACCACATCACTTACCACACAGGAGAGAGTGCCACACACCAAGCCACTTACCACACAGAAGAGAGTGTCACACACCACGTCACTTACCACACAGGTAAAAGTGTCACACACCACATCACTTACCACACAGGTGAGAGTGTCACACACCACGTAACTTACCACACAGGTAAGAGTGCCACTCACCACGTCACTTACCACACAATGAAAGTACCACGCACCACGGCACTTACCACACAGGTGAGTGTGCCACACACCAAGTCACTTACCACACAGGAGAGAGTGCCACACACGATGTCACTTACAACACAGGTGAGAGTGTGCTACACACCACGTCACTTACAACACAATGAAAGTACCACACACCACGTCACTTACCACACAATGAATGTACCACATACCACATCACTTACCACACTGGAGAGAGTGTACACACCACGTCACTTACCACACAGGTGAGAGTGTGCTACACACCACGTCACTAACCAGACAATGAAAGTACCACACACCACGTCACTTACCACACATGAGAGATTACTACACGCCACGTCACTTACCACACAGGAGAGAGTGTCACACACCACGTCACTTACCACACAATGAAAGTACCACACACCATGGTACTTACCACACAGGTGAGTGTGCCACCCTCTTCGTCACTTACCACACAGGAGAGAGTGTCACACACCACGTCACTTACCACACTGGTGAGAGTGTCACACACCACCTCACTTACCACTCAGGTAAGAGTGATATATTCCACGCCACTTACCACACAGGTGACAGTGTCACACACCACATCACTTACCACATAGGTGTGTGAGGTAGTGCCACACATCACGTCACTTTCACACACATATAGAGTGTCACACGTCACTTTGTCACACACAGGTGAAAAGGAAGACATCATGCCTACCACACAGGAGAAACGTATACACACCGGCTTAATTTCTGCACACACAGTAGAGAGTGTCACACACCACGTCACTTACCACACAGGAAAGAGTGCCTCACACCACGTCACTTACCACACATGTGAGAGTGTCACACACCACGTCACCTACCACACAGGTAAAAGTGTCACACACCACATCACTTACCACACAGTAGAGAGTGTCACACACCACGTCACTTACCACACAGGTAAGAGTGCCACACACCACGTCACTTACCACACATGTGAGAGTGTCACACACCACGTCACTTACCACACAGGAGAGAATGCCACCCACCACGGCACATACTACACAGGTGAGAGTGCCACACACCATGGCACTTACCACACAGGTGAGAGTGCCACACACCACGTCACTTACCACACAATTGATAGTACCACACACCAAGCCACATATCACACAGATGAGAGTGCCACACACTACGTCACTTACCACACAGGAGAGAGTGCCACACACGACGTCACTTACCACACAGGTACGAGTGTCACACACCACGTCACTTAAAACACACAGGTAAGAGTGTCACACACCATGTCACTTACCATACAGGTAAGAGTGTCACACACCACGTCATTTACCACACAGGTGAGAGTGCCACACACCACGTCACTTACCACACAGGGGAGAGTGTCACACTCCACGTCACTTACCACACAGGAAAGAGTGTCACACACGATGTGACTTTCCACACAGGTAAGAGTGTCACATACCACGTCACTTACCTCACAGGTGAGATTGCCACACACAATGTCACTTACCACACAGGTGAGAGTGCCACAAACCACGTCACTTACCACACAGAAAAGAGTACCACAAACCACGTCACTTACCAAACAGGTGAGAGTGCGACACACCACGTCACTTACCACATAGGAGAGAGTACCATACACCTCGTCACTTACCACACAGGTGAGAGTGTCACACACCACGTCACTTAAAACACACAGGTAAGAGTGTCACACACCACGGCACTTACCACACAGGTAAGAGTGCCACACACCACGTCACTTACCACACATGTGAGAGTGCCACATACACCGTCACTTACCACACAAGTGAGAGTGTCACACACCACGTCACTTAACACACAGGTGAGAGTGTCACACACCACGTAACTTACAACACAGGTGAGTGTCACACACCACGTCACTTCCCACACAGGTAAAAGTGTCACACACCACATCACTACCACACAGGTGACAGTGTCACACACCACGTCACTTACCACACAGGTAAGAGTGCCACACACCACGTCATTTACCACACAGTTGAGAGTGCCACACATCACGTCACTTACCACACAGATGAGAGTGTCGCACACCACCTCACTTACCACACAGGTAAGAGGGTTATACACCATATCACTTACCACACAGGAGAGAGTGCCACACACCATGTCACTTACCACACAGTAGAGAGTGTCACACACCACGTCACTTACCACACAGGTAAAAGTGTCACACACCACATCACTTACCACACAGGTGAGAGTGTCACACACCACGTCACTTACCACACAGGTAAGAGTGCCAAACACCACGTCACTTACCACACAGGTGAGAGAGCCACACACCACGTCACTTACCACAAATGAGAGAGTGCCACACAAAACGTCACTTACCACACAATGAAAGTACCATGCACCACGGTACTTACCACACAGGTGAGTGTGCCACACACCAAGTCACTTACCACATAGGAGAGAGTGCCACACACGACGTCACTTACCACACAGGTGAGTGTGCCACACACCACGTCACTTACCACACATGAGAGAATGCCACACACGACGTCACTTACCACACAGGTGAGAGTGTGCTACACACCACGTCACTTACCACACAGGTAAAAGTGTTACACACCACATCACTTACCACACAGGTGAGAGTGTCACACACCACGTCACATACCACACAAGTAAGAGTGCCACACACCACGTCACTTACCACGCATGTGAGAGTGTCACACACCACGTCACTTACCACACAGGAGAGAATGCCACCCTCCACTGCACTTACTACACAGGTGAGAGTGCCACACACCACGTCACTTACCACACAGGTGAGAGTGCCACACACCACGTCACTTACCACACAGGAGAGACTGCCACACACCAAGCCACTTACCACACAGATGAGTGTGTCACACACCACATCACTTACCACACAGGTGAGAGTGTCACACACCACCTCATTTACCACACAATGAAAGCACCACGCACCACGGTACTTACCACACAGGTGAGTGTGCCACACACCAAGTCACTTACCACAGAGGAGAGAGTGCCACACACGACGTCACTTACCACACAGGTGAGTGTGCTACACACCACGTCACTTACCACACAGGAGAGAGTGCCACACACGACGTCACTTACCACACAGGAGGGTGTGCCACACACCACGTCACTTACCACACACTAGAGAGTGCCACACACGACGTCACTTAACACACAGGTAAAAGTGTCACACACCACATCACTTACCACACATGTAAAAGTGTCACACACCACATCACTTACCACACAGGTAAGAGTGTCACACACCACCTCACTTACCAAACAGGTAAGAGTGTTATACACTACATCACTTACCACACAAGAGAGAGTGCTACACACCAAGCCACTTACCACACAGAAGAGAGTGTCACACACCACGTCACTTAGCACACAGGTAAAAATGTCACACACCACATCACTTACCACACAGGTGAGAGGAACACCACGTCACTTTCCACACAGGTGAGAGTGCCACACACCACGTCATTTGCCACACATGAGAGAGTGCCACACAAAACGTCACTTAACGCACAATGAAAGTACCACGCACCACGGTACTTACCACACAGGTTAGAGTGTCACACACCACGTCACTTACCACACAGGTAAGAGTGCCACACACCACGTCACTTACCACACATGTGAGAGTGTCACACACCACGACACTTACCACACAGGAGAGAGTGCCACCCACCACGGCACTTACCACACAGGTGAGAGTGCCACACACCACGTCACTTACCACACAAGAGACAGTACCTCACAACAAGCCACATACCACACAGATGAGAGTGTCACACACCACGTCACTTACCACACAGGCAAAAGTGTCAAACACCACATCACTTACCACACAGGTGAGGGTGTCACACACCACCTCACTTACCACACAGGTAAGAGTGTTATACACCACGTCACTTACCACACAGGTGACAGTGTCACACACCACGCCACTTACCACACAGGTAAGAATGCTACACACCACGTCACTTACCACACAGGTGAGAGTGCCACACACAACGTCACTTACCACACAGATGAGAGTGTCACACACCATGTCATATACCACACAGGTAAGAGTGTCACACACCACGTCACTTACCACACAGGTGAGAGTGTCACACACCACCTCACTTACCACACAGGTAAGAGTGTTATACACCACATCACTTACCACACAAGAGAGAGTGCCACATACCAAGCCACTTACCACACAGAAGAGAGTGTCACACACCACGTCACTTACCACACAGGAGAGAGTGCCACACACCACGTCACTTACCACACAGGAGAGAGTGCCACACCACACACCAAGCCACTTACCATCGATATGTCCACACCACGTTACTACCACACAGGTAAAAAGTGTCACACACACCACATCGCTTACCACACAGGCAGAGTCACACCACGTCATTTTACTACACAGGCAGAGTGCCAAACACCACGTCACTTCCCCACACAGGTGTGAGAGTGCCACACACCACGTCATTTCACACACAGGAGAGAATGCCACCCACCACGGCACTTACTTACAGGTGAGGAGTGCCACACACCACTAGCACTTGGATTACACAGAAGAGAGGTGCCACACCACGCCTACTCTACCACACAGATAAGAGTGCCACACACCACGTCACCACTACATATGAGAGGCCACAAAACGTCACTTACCACACACAATGAAAGCAATTAATGCACCACGGTACTCAATACTATGGCAGGTGAGGTGCTACACACCACGTCACTTACCACACACGAGAGAGTGCCACACAATGACGTCACTTACCACACAGGTGAGAGTGTCCTACACACCACGTCACTTACCACACAGTAAAGTGTCACACACCACATCACTTACCACACAGTAGAGAGTGTCACACACCACGTCACTTACCACACAGGAAAGAGTGCCTCACACCACGTCACTTACCACACATGTGAGAGTGTCACACACCACGTCACCTACCACACAGGTAAAAGTGTCACACACCACATCACTTACCACACAGTAGAGAGTGTCACACACCACGTCACTTACCACACAGGTAAGAGTGCCACACACCACGTCACTTACCACACATGTGAGAGTGTCACACACCACGTCACTTACCACACAGGAGAGAATGCCACCCACCACGGCACTTACTACACAGGTGAGAGTACCACACACCACGGCACTTACCACACTGGTGAGAGTGCCACACACCACGTCACTTACCACACAATTGACAGTACCACACACCAAGCCACATATCACACAGATGAGAGTGCCACACACTACGTCACTTACCACACAGGAGAGAGTGCCACACACGACTTCACTTGCCACACAGGTGAGAGTGTCACACACCACGTCACTTAAAACACACAGGTAAGAGTGTTACACACCATGTCACTTACCATACAGGTAAGAGTGTCACACACCAAGTCATTTACCACACAGGTGAGAGTGCCACACACCACGTCACTTACCACACAGGGGAGAGTACCACACACCACGTCACCATGCGGGAGAGCACACGTCACTTACCACACAGGAGAGAGTACCTATACACCCTGGTCACTACCACAGGTGAGAGTGACACACACCACGGTCACATAAAAACACACAGGTAAGAGTGTCACACCACGGCATCTCTACCACACAGGTAGGAGCCACACCACGTCACTTACCACACATGTGAGAGTGCCACACACCACGTCACTTACCACACAGGGGAGAGTACCACACACCACGTCACTTACCACACAGGTGAGAGTGCGACACACCATGTCACTTACCACACAGGAGAGAGTACCATACACCTCGTCACTTACCACACAAGTGAGAGTGTCACACACCACGTCACTTAACACACAGGTAAGTTTGTTATACACCACGTCACTTACCACACAGGTAAAAGTGTCACACACCACATCACTTACCACACAGGTGAGAGTGTCACACACCACGTCACTTACCACACAGGTGAGCG
>NW_024740517.1:0-18220 GCF_018991925.1 Homarus americanus | reverse complement strand
ACTTCACAATCTTCACTACATCTCACTTCACAATCTTCACTACATCTCACTTCACAATCTTCACTACATCTCACTTCACAATCTTCACTACATCTCACTTCACAATCTTCACTACATCCCACTTCACAATCTTCACTACTTCTCAATTCACAATCTTCACTACATCTCACTTCACAATCTTCACTACATCTCACTTCACAATCTTCACTACATCTCACTTCACAATCTTCACTACATCTCACTTCACAATCTTCATTACATCTCACTTCACAATCTTCACTACATCTCACTTCACAATCTTCACTACATCCCCCTTCACAATCTTCACTACATCTCACTTCACAATCTTCACTACATCCCACTTCACAAACTTCACTACATCTCACTTCACAATCTTCACTACATCTCACTTCACAATCTTCAATACATCTCACTTCACAATCTTCACTACATCTCACTTCACAATCTTTCACTACATCTCACTTCACAATCTTCACCATATCTCACTTCACAATCTTTACTACATCTCACTTCACAATCTTCACTACATCTCACTTCACAATCTTCACTACATCTCACTTCACAATCTTCACTGCATCTCACTTCACAATCTTCACTACATCTCACTTCACAATCTTCACTACCTCTCACTTCACAATCTTCACTACATCTCACTACACAATCTTCACTACATCTCACTTCACAACCTTCACTACATCTCCCTTCACAATCTTCACTACATCTCCCTTCACATCTTCACTACATCTCACTTCACAATCTTCACCATATCTCACTTCACAATCTTCACCACATCTCACTTCACAATCTTCACCAAATCTCACTTCACAATCTTCACCACATCTCACTTCACAATCTTTACCACATCTCACTTCACAATCTTCACTACATCTCACTTCACAATCTTCACTACATCTCACTTCACAATCTTCACTACATCTCACTTCACAATCTTCACTACATCTCACTTCACAATCTTCACTACATCTCACTTCACAATCTTCACTACATCTCACTTCACAATCTTCACTACATCTCACTTCACAATCTTCACTACATCTCACTTCACAATCTTCATTACATCTTACTTCACAATCTTCATTACATCTCACTTCACAATCTTCACTACATCTGACTTCACAATCTTCACTACATCTCACTTCACAATCTTCACCACATCTGACTTCACAATCTTCACTACATCTCACTTAACAATCTTCACTACATCTCACTTCACAATCTTCACTAACACCATCCTTCATCACTACATATAACATCCATCATCACTACTTATAACACCATCCATCATCATCACTACATATAATACTATCCATCATCACTACATATAACACGATCCATCATCACTACATATAACACCATCCACCATGACTACATATAGAACCATCCATCACGACATATAACACCATCTGACATCATTACATATAACACCAACCATCATCACTACATATAACATCATCCATCATCACTACATATAACTCCATCCATCATCACTACATATAACTCCATCCATCATCACTACATATAAAACCAACCTATCATCACTACATATAACATCATCCATCATCACTACATATAACACCATCCATCATCACTACATATAGAACCATCCTATCATCATTACATATAATATCATCCATCATCACTACATATAACACCATCCAACATCACTACATATAACACCACCCATCATCACTACATATAACTTCATCCATCATCGCTACATATAACTCTATCCATCATCACTACATATAACACCATCCAGCATCACTACATATAACACCAACCATCATCACTACATATAACATCATGCATCATCAATATATATATATAACACCATCCATCATCACTACATATATTACCCTCTTATCATCACTACATATAACACCATCCATCATTACTACAATATAACGCCATCCTTCATCACTACATATAACACCATCCATCATCACTACATATTATAACACCATCCATCATCTTTACAAACACCATCCATCATCTTTACAAACACCATCCCTCTTTACTATAGTGATAAACAGAGCTTTATTTTGTTGTCAATTTCTTTAAATTCCAACCTTATTAAACCGTAATTCTTTCTGTATGGTCAAATTTTGATTTGACCTCAGTGAGAGAGCTGTTAGTGTCAGTACATCACAATGGTGTTCCGACGCACTGTATCGAAGGTGACTAAGGTGGAGGTGAAGCCTTGCCAGGTGAAGGAGAAGGGCCCCCGATCTAACAAACTGCAGACCACAAAACACACTAAGACCCAAAACAACAAGACCCAAAACAACAAGAAGAAGAAGGAAACTACCACTTTCTGCCGTGTTCAAAAGGACCAGTACCTGCCATGGGGAGACTACATCTTCACCAGGAAAAAGACACAAAAGAAGCGCTGAACCTACGCTTCTGATATTTAAAAATACTGTAATAAAAAACATATTAATTGATTTTGTTTGTATTATTTATGCTTTTTTTATTTTTCATCTGTAAACGTGCTGTTTTGGGAATATATTTTGAGTTACATAATATTTAGGTACAGCAGTTTATTTCACTGTATCTACTTTTTTACCAAGTAACTGGACTTACAGTCTCCGATCGGGATTCTCAAAACAAATATTTGGCATCGAACTCCGTAAGTGAGCTCGTAATCTAGCCTGTAACTTACAGGACCTCAACACGATCAACCTGGATATAGTAGTCGCTATTTCCGGATTGCATGAAAAAAAATTAATAATATATGTTTTAATAATGCTTGTTAGACTTATTTTATCATAGAATAATGAAGAAAATGTTTTGTACATCAACATACTAAAATACAATATTAGTTTTTTTTTACGACAAGAAGAGGCTTGGCTGTTCTATTTCTCGCTTTATGGAAGAGATGCAGCTTTTGTCTTCTTCCAACTTTTCAAGTAATTTGTACCAAAATAGAAGATTTTTATTGTCCACATTTAGGGTATATTTTTTTTTATGACTGAATAAACTTGCAGATAGACCTTATTAATGTGGTATAGCTGTAAATATCCTTCAGTAATGAAATCCAAATATGAGGTCAAGTGAACATTTTTGCTTAGACTCCGCCTTTGTTAAGACCAAGTTATAACAAGTTATTCTGCCAAGTATCCAATAAGTACCCATGACTCAGAGTTAAATAATACCTAACCTAATCTAAGTTCATCAAACTTAATAAAAAAAGTGGGGCAAAAAATAAGTGGTAAAGAAATTTTTTTCTCAGAAAAAGAATTATATTCAGAGGTTTTTTATCCGATACCTTCAGTCGTGATTATTTTCATGCAAAATTAGTAAAATGTATTTAACCCTAACACTACCTCACCTTACCTAATCTTACCTTACCTTATCTAACCTAACCTAATGTTACCTAACCTAACCAAGCCGCAACGCTCATGACACAATTGAGTTCTCTAGAAAGTTTTAATTTCATTTTCTTTTTTTAAAATACATTTGCAGAGACAACAAACTTTTGATAATTATTTCTCCAACATATCTATAAATCTGTTGATGATATATAAATTTAGGATAGGTTAGGTTTGGTGTGATTAGGATAGGTTAGGCTAGTTTAGGATAGTCTAAGTTAGCTTAGGAAAGGCTAAGTTAGGTTACGATACACTAGGTTAGGTTTTAATCTGCATGATATTTTTACTGAACTTTTAAACGATGTTATAATCCTGGCAGCAGGGTATCGATCACGAAAATAACACTTTGGTAGTTATAACATTGATAAAGTTTATTATTACTGTAACATGAAACAAATCACTATAGCTGTACTTATCAATCCAGTATTAAATCTGTATTATCTTTGACCATCGCTCATTGGCCAGCTTATCTCTGCACTGTTCTCTGATATAATAAAGTATTGGTGAATGAGAATATTAATCATTTGTGAGTCACTTACTATAAAGGAAACTGTAACGGATTCTATGGACAGTTGGGAATATTTTCACGGAATAAGTCGGAGTAACTCCCCTCTTGCCCAAAAGCGATCCAAGGAGTTAATTCACAGAGCGAAAATCTAGACGAGTCTTCCTTGTTTGTTTTAGGTCATAACAACGAAAAGTTTAATAATGTTTATTACAATGATTCAGGTTTTACTGTAATTCTTCTTTTTATATTTTTAGTATTTTGTAGATTTTTTTCACCCAGTTCATTTCTTGTTTAGATTCATTATTGCAATTATTTTTATTACAGAGTTGAATTAAAAGTTTATATCTAAGTATTTTACAGCTTCACAAATACTTTTATAAAATGTTGATACACACAGTGGACAGTTTTTAGTTCTTTCTTGTAATACCTCAGTATTACTCTGTTAAATACTCTTACCATTTACACCTGACCATTTATTTATTTATTTTATAAATTGTGTAAAGAGAGAACATCACCAGCGGGATACAGATGTTGAAGTAAATAGAAGTTTTGACTTCTTCCACCTCTTTTCCTCTTGTCACGACCTTTCGTCCTCCTTATATCGCCCTTCACCCCTTAATCCCACACCTTATTCCCACCCCTTATTCCCACCCCTTGCTCCCACCCCTTCCTTCTACCCCTTACTTCTACCCCTTACTCCTACCCCTTACTTCTACCCCTTACTTCTACCCCTTACTCCTACTACTTACTCCTACCACTTATCCTTACCCTGCTCCACCCCTTAGCCACCCGGCTACCCTCCTACTCGTGCCTTGCTCCACCTCCTCCTGCCTTACTGCCTGCCACCCCTTACTCCCACATACTCCCTACCCCTTACTCCCCACCTTAATCCCACCCCTTAATCCCACCTTACTTCCCTTATACTCCACCTGCTCACATACTCCACCCCTTCTCCTACATACTCCTTTTATACTCCCCACCATACTCCCCACCCTTATCACATATACTCACTCATGCTCCACCCTTACTCACCCTTGCTCCCACCCCTTGCTCCTACCCCTTGCTCCCACCCCTTACTCACACCTAACACCCCATACTCCCATGCCACTCCTTGTACTCCACCCCTTACTCCACCGCCTCCCACCCCTTACTCCTACCCCTTACTCCTACCCCTTACTCCCACCCCTTACTCCCACCCTTACTCCCACCCCTTACTCCCACCCCTTACTCCCACCCTTACTCCCACCCCTTACTCCCACGCCTTACTCCCACGCCTTACTCCCACCCCTTCTCCCAATCCCACCCTTACTCCACCCCTTCTCCCTACTCCCACGCCTTACTCCCACGCCTTACTCCCACCCCTTACTCCCACCCCTTACTCCTACCCCTCTCCCACCCCTTATTCCCACCCCTTACTCCCACCCCTTACTCCCACCCCTTACTCCACCCCTTACTCCCACCCCTTACTCCCACCCCTTACTCCCACGCCTTACTCCCACCCTTCACTCCTACCCTTCGCTTCTACCCCCACTGTTACCCCACACTACGCTGGTAATTGAAGACATCATACATTTGTTCACTTAGACACCACTTATTATTCAGGACCTAATGGCTATAATATCAGAGTCATTATTCTTAACTCAACTTTATATATATATCAATTGTCAAAAACCTTCACCACAAGAAAGAAAAGAACAGTCGGGTATGGCAGAAAATGTAATAAACGAACATGGAGTAAGACATCAAGCTCCATATTGTAAACAAGATCATCGTCATTGTTTATTTATTGCGAGGAAAAATATTGTTCGCAATATAATTATAAAAACCTTCTGTAATTCATTCTCTTCATTACACTAAAAGGTAATGAAGTATATAAAGAAAATAGTTTATAAATTACTAAAATAAAAATACGTATAAAAAAGTAAAATAACATCTATTGATGGAATAGAAAAGAATTATATCGTAAGTGGGTAAAAGATTTCTTGGGTAGGTTTTAGAATACAATAACTGTTTTCTGCATTACACCGATGGTTCCAAGTCAGAAATTATCCTTAAGTTTTGTGAATCAGTATTTACAGTTTTTCTTAAAGGGTGACTTAAGTTACGGTCACACGATCCCTTTGATGAGCAATTAATTTGGAGCAAGAAATTACGAGTAATTTCTTCCAAATGTGGTCACACGAGTGGCTCTTGGTTCAGTTACTACAGCAAGAAAAAAAAGTTAACGCCGCTGTGCGAGTAGAAGGGAGACGGAACATCACAACAACAATGCAGACGACGCAGCAGCTATCCTTGGTATTATTGTTATTATTAAAAAGAAATGAGAGAAAGCGAAGAAAAACTATTGGGGACTCGTAAGTGGCTGGCGAGGAGGAGGAACGAGTGTTTAATATAGACTGGTTCAACTATCGTAGTTACAGTAGGGAGGGTTGTTAGTGTGTGGAGAATGACCGGCTGTATGGGCTTGTGTTTTGTAAACAAACACGCCAAAACACCACCCAAATAATAAACTCAGTGTGTCGTAAAAAACTGTTTGTGCATTTTATACATAATGTTATTGATCTATGTTATATATAGCCAAGGTAAATACTCGATAAATAAGCTTCGTGTCATTAAATATGGTATTAACCGGGTTTTGAACCGATAATCTTGCTCGAAATAGTCAAGAAATTGACTATCACGATTGTCAATAAAAATGCTTCAAAAACTTGCTCGAATTTCTCGAAAATTGCTCGAAATAACTTTCCGGCAAGAAATTGCTAAAAAAAATGCGCCCATGTGACCAGTGCTTTAAGAATTGTATGATATCCTCATGGCAATGGAAACACACACACACACACACACTCACCCCATACACAGTCACACACTCACCATGCACAATCACACACACCCATACACACACCGTACATGCACAAACCATACACACACATACACACACACACACACACACACACACCATACATACACACACCATACACATACACACACCATACACACATACACACACACACACACACCATGCACACACCATACAAACAAACAAACACACACCATATACACACAAACACACACACACAATGCACACACACACACCATGCACACTCACACACACACACACACCATGCACACTCACACCATGCACACACACACACTAATTGTTTTAATTTAGTTCTTGGAACTCTTAAGTGGCAGCGCTTGATGTAAACACTTCTTGGCATTTTCTGTTTATCTAGTAGCAGGTATACACACAGATGTAATATGAGAAAATAAATTATGAATTCTGTCCAGGGAAGTGTTGTGAATATGACCTTGAGATAACACTTGTGTTAAGTGTGAATTTCCCTGTCTAGTGATATGTCCAACTACTACTCTGGGCCGCGAGACAGTGGTAGTGATTACAGATTGCCCACGAGGGGGCTAGTTTATTGGGCACCCCCTTACATCCTGTGCAAGGTGAAGCGCAGAAGCGTTTACAGTGCCCAACTGGGAAGCATGCGGAGTTCATGCTTGCCTTTATGACTCATGCATTAAGGGCGTAAAAGGCCTGAAGGGTCATGGGTTTTGTCAGCAAGTTACATAAAGTGACAATGATGAGTGTGTGGGGGGAAAATTCCCGGTACAATTTATCTGTTTATGGCAAAGTGTGGCAGGTCCCTATTAATGTGAGCGGTGTTTACTGAATCAGCTGACCCTGGCTCGACCTTTTGAGAGACGCAAGCCAAGTGATCTAAGAGTCGTGAATAACATGGTGAATTACTTGGTGTTATTCATTTGGGTGAATATTTGTATAAATCAAAGGTGCTGTCACACACACACACACACACACACACACCACACGTGGCACACCACCAACACACAGTTTCTGAGAAGGAGTTTGAGATTGTATTTAACGAAGTCTTAACTGGGAAAATGTTGTATGGCTTTTGTTATGGGGTAAGTTCTGGCGTGAACATTAAGACTATTTTCATAATTTTTTGTAACTAATATTTTTATCTGCCTGGTACAATTATTTATTAATTTGTATTGTAAGTTATGTCTTGATAGTCGATGTAATGTAACAATTTATTTTTTGTGTTAATGTTCATATAGATTGGTTCAGTGTTGCGGCTCTGACTCGTCAACGATGTTAATAAGCTCTTGAGTACATACTGCTGGTGAAACTATGTTATATTAACAACACGACAGACAAGTACTATAATACCTTAACATTTAACAATAATTCAGCCTTAATTTAATTTTTTCACCAACTTAAGACACATAACCCAGAAGGAAGTAAGACGGGCAACATAACGCGGGATATCGTGGCTTCACTAAGTGCAAATTATGGAACTTGAGGTAACACATTATGGGAAAATGCGAGCCCTGCTAAGTGGTTCTCCTCAACATGGACGCAAACATCAGATGGACAAAGAAACAGAAGAACCCCGGATATACATTCATTTATTCTACAAAAAAGTTACGTAAACGAGCGTTAAATACGTTTAAGTAATCACAGTTTACGAAGCTGAAGTCGAGATATTAGAAGATGAAGAAGACTTTAGCATATCAGTATACCCCACGACCGGCGCCAGGATGTTAAGTGTGCCATCAGGGTATATTAGCGCTGAGAGACGGGTGCTATCGTGGTATATTAGCATACCTTCACCCTGAATGGTATATCAAAAAGTACAGGATTTACTTCACAGATATTTAGTTATATCTATCGGTATATTATATAAATTATATCAATATATCTGTGTATACCAAATATGGCATCAGAGTATATCACCGTTTGCCATCATATTCTCTAAATAACCTCAAAGTATACCCCCGAATGTTTAATATCATACACTATAAATGACACTGTAGTATGTTAGTATATAATCAGGGTATAACATAAATAATATCAGCATTGTTTAGAATATCATATATATTAAGCGTGAGGAATGGATGTATATGATTCAATATATCACAGTTACATAAAGCGGTATGTCAGCTCATCAGCATATCACTAGAATGACATCAGAGTATAGGACACTATACTCCAATAAATACTGTCAGGTATCTAAGTATATCAGGGTAATCACTGAGAAGTGTCAGAACATATCAGCATATTCCTTGACTGGTAACAAAGCATATCAACATACTCAAAGTATAATCAATGTCTCCGGAATAAACAAGCCAGTGACAGCAGCATATATTTCTGAAAATCAGCTGTGAAATATGTTCAGAACAGCCCAAAGTATACTATAATACTAAGCAACATTTGAAATATACCAGTATACTTCTTAACAGTCAGGGAAAAAATCATTATACAGATTAGTGTCCTCGAAGCAGATCAACTTGTCTCCTGCTTTCTGGGGACCCATTAGTGGCATATCAGTATATCCAAAGAGACACATCGGAGTATATTACCATATATCCCAAGTGCCATGAAGGGATATCAACATACCTGAGTATATTAACTAGCTCTCATAGTCTTCCACTCTCTCTTAGATCCATCAGAATATGTCAGCATATCACCCTATCTTCTGAAGGTCCAGTTTACCTTGTTCCGAAAGTATGTCGAAGCATACTAACAGATCCCCTGAATGCCTTGAGAACATATCAGTATACTTCTAGGTTAATTCATATCATATCAGTATATCCCCTGAATCTAAGGTATAGCTAACCTCATTTCAAATTATTATTAGAGTATGTTAACATATTCCCTTAGAAGCATACCAGCATATCTCTTATGTCATTACAGTCAACCAGTATACGCTCAGAGATAGATGCAAGCATATCAGGGTATATTAGCATACCCTGTAAGAGAGATATGAGCCTAGCTACATAACCAAGTATATCAGCATACCCCATATGCTCTTATAGTACATCAGCACACCCTCTGAGAGACAGAACCATACCAACATATCAGAACATATTAGTATATCCTTTAGAGTGATATGAACATAATGGCATATCAGATGACAAGAGTATATCAGCATAGTCTTTGAGGAGCATATCAGACCAACCTAGCATAAGCTCTTTAAGATAGATGGGAGCATATCTTAAATAGACTGGAACATACCAGAGCATATTAGCATATTAGCATATTAGCAAGGTGAGGAGGAGGAGGAGGAGGCAGGTGTCCACCGACCAGGTATGCCGATAGTCTGGTGATAATGTGGGTAAAACTGTGTGTGTGTGTGTGTGTGTGTGTGTGTGTTCGTTCTCATGTTTATTTCTTGTAAGGTATGTGTCACCTAGCCGGCCATTTTGTTTACATTTTTCGGTCGCTCTAAAATACCATTAAAACAATATTGAGTATAAACGTTTGGCTCAACTGATGATCTCAAACATGTCCCAACTTTTTTTTGCCTCAACTCCACATTCTGTAACTCATTTAGGTAGATGTCCCTCACTACACATACACTGGACTATGTGTAATGTTGCAGCTAATGTGTTATCAAGATATTGCACATTATAAGTTCATGTGTGGTCATTATTATATCAAACGGAGGAATTTTAAAGAGCTATTACACCACCTGTATCATTAGTTGTCGCCAGGTGAAGGAATGTTTAGGTAGATTATATTTTATTTACTGTAATTAAAGTTTCAATACCTAAGACGTTCCACTATAAGAGTCTTTCAACCTCAGGTAAGGTCTAAAGACTTTCTACTCTAGGTCTTACACCCTGGAGTAGCTGTATCGTCCACATAGGTAATTACTCCACAAGGAACTACAAGTTACACCTTGATGTAATACTTCATTTATTGCCAAACTTTATAGGGAAATATTTTTTCACAAAGAATTTCAAGTTACAATTTCACATAACAAGTCACATTACAAACGTTCCTTCGGCTTACAGTTAAACTTTGCAATGTCAAGATATTTTTTCACTGCAGAGGAAAGTATGCGTCATCATCACCACACACACACACACAAAGACAAAACTCCTGTATCCAGATTCTCAAAAGTTTATAAATTAAATTCTTCCCTAAAATTAAACAGACAATACATCTATTTATCATAGAGTATGTGAACAATATCGACGCCATATTGGTTACCATCTTTGAGTTATATAATTAGTTAGCTTCATAGTGTTAATTATTTAGTTAAAAAGGAAAAATAATCTACTAGTGTGTGTTGTGACCAAAATATATCAACATTGTATTTACTTTCTCCTCCAGGGGGCACTAAGTCTAGAAAAATGACACAATTGACATCTACATAAAGTGACTGATCAAGGGTAGATATTGGCTACCTTTTGTGTTACTTTGAGGTCGTAAGAACACACAGAGCTGCTCTTAAGGATGTTTACCACAATACACCTCAACCAGTTTCTCATTCACTAAGGTCAAACAATAAATCTGGTTCACAAGATACACCGTAAATTTTATTAGAATACAATAATCAATTACTGTATTATTGTATTGAGGCGAATAGTCTTATGGTGTTAAGATGTGTTCTTAAGCCACGAAGGTAAACAAAAGGTATTCAATATCTGCCTTGGTTGACGATGATCTGTAGACGTTAGCAAGTCCTCCTCCTCCTGCTCTCGAGTAAGGTAAAGAAGGCCTCACCTGACCAAAATTTTTAATTAAGATAGATTACATGAAGATTAACCCTCCCAGCTTATTTCAACTAATGATTAACCTAACGCTACTTGGGAAGTTAAGTTGGTTAGATTAAGTTAGGTTAGGTTAGGGTAGGGTAGGGTAGAATGAGGGTGAGGAGTAGGGTAGGGTGGGGAGTCCAGGTCAGGTCAGGTCAGGTCAGGCAGTGCCAGTGTAGTTAATCTTGAGGTTAAATAAACTAGAGGCTAATCTTCACATGAGCCAGTAAGACACTTTGACGGAGGCGGTTACGTACAACAGGAAAGCTCTGATAACATATAATGTACAGTATATACCGTTTAAGTTGCGTCAGCAGCTCTATACACCACTTATTGACTTACTCATTCACTGCCGTAGAAATATTTACTTCTCTAACAGTTTTCTATATGGTTCCCAGTCATTATAATACGACCTTGTAAAATCAAATGATCTAAATTAAACTAAACTTATCCAAATTAAACTTATTAGCTAACAAATCCTTCTAAAACACGATATATGCAAATCAAAAGTTCTAAATTCAACTTAACTTATCGTAATATAACTATTATAACTAAACCATTTTAATTAAACCTAACCTAAACACCTCAAGTGCCACAAACAGAAGGAAAAAACACCTTTAATATTATCGTGTAGGAGGCCCCTGTAACCCACTAACTCCAGGTAATGCATCTATATCAATCTACCTGCGTTAGAAGCTCTATACGTGGCTATGATCGTTACCCACTGCTGGAGAACATTTGTACTTCTATAATTACCCCTGGAGAAACAATGCACCAATTTACGATTTATTTATTTTATTTTTCATTTATTTTTTATTCTTGGTCCATACTGTAAACATCGCCCGCTTGTGAGTCCCGTCAGCCATTTTGTTCTAACTTTCGGGGATTCTAAAATAAGCTATAAATAAATAAATAAATAAATAAATAAAACAAGCATCTTTTGTTTTTCTAACCCATGAGCTGTGAGTCTTCATTATATACTTCAACATTACTGTAAACTAAGGCTAGAGAGGGTGTGTACAGTACTAGTGGAGTCAAGACGAGAAGGTATTTCAAATCCATAAAGGGTTTTACAAGTGGAGAGTCTTACAAGTGGAGGGTCTTACAGGTGGAGAGTCTTACAAGTGGAGGGTCTTACAGGTGGAGGATTTTAATAAGGATAAATACAGCAAGTCTTACAGTTGAATCAGCCAAGTCGAGGAAAACTCTTAAGAGTCACGTAACTTCTACCTGGTGTTACCTGTAATCAAGCTAAGGTATATGTAAGAAGAATATTATCTCGTTACTATCCATTCCTCTTCCACTATCCTGCGAGGTGGTGTATTAATAGGCACAGATACTCATGATAAAGAAGGAATAAAGAGAAAGACGCAAGATACCTATAAAATGCGACAGAATATACCCACACATGCGTAATCCTAACCCATCCCAACCCAACCCAACCCTATCCTACCCCCAGCTTCACCACAGTACACAAAGTCATTCTTGGTATCAGAATGACGCCTAAACACCCTGTATCGCCTAAGACACATTTGAATCGGATGGTTCGTTGACGGTTTTATTTCTTCGGTATAAACCAGAGAAGCAATTAGTTCGTGGGAACAGTGAGTCAAAATACTTCACATCAGCTTCGTTTACGACCTCCAGCTGATATTTACTTCTGTTGTCTATATCAATCACATTTTATAATGAAAACAAAAATATGGTTAGTTACTTAAAAATGAAAAAAACATCATACTTAGATACTTAAGAGTGAGGAAAAAAGATACTTAAGATACTTAAAAATAAAAACACTCTTTGATACTTAAATTAGGACAAAATAAACGGACATAAAGATTTAACTATGAGCGGTGGATATTACGACATGTACCGGCTATCAATACAGAGGCGCTATTTAGCCGTGAAGTTCTCTCAGAAACTCAACAAGACAATATGTGGTCACGTAAAAATTTCAGGTTAATTTTTAACACCATCCGTCATTTTAAACCTTGGCACCTGTAGATTAAGAAAATATATGGTGATATTTTTCTGATGGGATAAAGGTCGTATTTGTCCAGAGAAGTAAGAGAGGAAAAAAATCACTTGAGAGGCATGACGCACAGAGTGTCTAAGGTGATAAAAGATCATATACTACCATTTGGGTTTTCAAATTAAGTTCATTACATAAAATATCAAACTCATAAAGATTACAAAAGAACAGAACATCATGAGCTCTCTACAGCTATTGTCAGCCGTCAATATGCTGATGTACAGAAGCTACACAATGTTATTGGTGACTGTAATCCCAGGAAAATGATGCTCTTTTAAACTTGGTAACTGGAGCTGTAATGCCAGAAAATGCCAAATATGACAATCTATGTGCATATGAAGTTGGAAGACAAAATTATGAAAATTTTGTCAAGAAACGTATTGTTGGTCCATTGAGCATCTGGGAAAAGATGTCCAAGGTTAATCTTCTGTCGTGGAAAGCAGCAAATAAGACTTCAACCATCAAATTGCTATCACAAGTTATAGAACTTAAGCAGGACATACAGTATATGCATCACAGAAGGGCAGCACTGTACATATCAAGTCACCAGACACTGATGTGTTTGGCATATTAAAGCAGCCTCAACTTGGAGAAAATACAAGTATGAAAACAGGAACTGGTGAGCGACGACACATTGGGCAGAGAGCCTTACAGGTTTCCATGCCTTCACAGGATCTGACTGCATTGGAAAATTTGTTGGCAAAGGAAAGAAAGCATGTTGGAGCACTTTGATGAAATCTAACACAAAAGTCCTAGATGCATTCAAGATGCTGAGTAGACCAAATGCCCTCCAGCAGACATGTTTATTGGTCTAAAGGAATTTGTATTTAAGCTCTACTGTCCACGAATGACTTTCACTAAACTGTCATAACTTAGATGGCATCTCTTCAAGAAAACGCAGGCAGAAGCTGGAGAACTACCAGCGACTGCAGCAACTCTAAAGTATCATATATTGAGAGGAAGGTATCAAGCTCTTCTGTGGTCTTGTGATGCAGACAGTGAAATGCTTTCACAATTAGAGCATGGCTGGAAGATTGACAATGACTGTTTCATACTAGTAATATCAGACCAACCACCAGCTCCAGAAGCAATCACAGAACTTGTTAAATGTGGATGTGGCGTCAGGAAATGTGGATCATTGTCATGTTCATACAGAAAGAATCAGAAAGAATAGCATGACATGCACCGAGATGTGTAACTGTCAAGCAGATGATGAGAAATGCCTAAACAAGGTGAAGGAATCTGTTGTACACAGAAGACTCTGATGACGAGGACTGAAGCAATGTCGTAAATAATAACTTGTGACTTGTTTACACATGATGTATAACACTACAAACTTTTAATAAATATAAAACGGTGGTTCTAAGCTTTTCAGATAATGGTAATATGTATATGTTTAATTTCCAGTATTTGTCTTTAGCAAATAATTTTACTTACTGCAATCTCTTCTTTGCCAGAGACAGGATGGCATATATGAGCAGCCATGTTTGTAACACACTTATGATATTATAACAGCATTCATGATATATTATGTTAAATTGTAATCATATAATACTACATGTTCATAGGTTATTAGTCATGTTTTAAGTTAATTAGGACTTAATGGTAATACATCTGTGGTTCATTACGCCGCTCTTTAATAAAACTTCTTTAAAGGCATAAAACTTATAATAAACCGTTCAGAAAAAATGACACCACAGTTCCTTAACATAGTTTATAAGGATTATTATAATGTATGGTGTCAAAAATTAACATGAAATTTTTACGGGATTACTTAAGCTCCTACACTAAAACCTGCCGACCTAACCTAACCTTTTTTACCCACCTCTACCTACTTACCTAACCTGACATAATCTAACCTAACCTGACGTAATCTGACCTAACCTGACATAATCTAACCTAACCTGACATAATCTAACCTAACCTGACATAATCTAACCTAACCTGACATAATCTAACCTAACCTGACATAATCTAACCTAACCTGACGTAATCTGACCTAACCTGACATAATCTAACCTAACCTGACGTAATCTGACCTAACCTGACATAATCTAACCTAACCTGACGTAATCTAACCTAACCTGACATAATCTAACCTAACCTGACGTAATCTGACCTAACCTGACATAATCTAACCTAACCTGACATAATCTAACCTAACCTCCCCGTCTGACATAAGCTAACCTAATCAAACCTAACTTTCCCACCTACCTAACATAACCTATCTACTTATTACCTACCTAACCTAACTTAACCCAACCTGACATAATCTAACCTAACCTATTGAAACTTAACTTAACCACCTACCTCATCTAACACCACTTTGTAATCTCTCTGTGCTACAGCTGACAGGATGAGTATGGGGGGCACAATAAACTAACCTCTAAGTGGCAAAATTAACAAAACTAACCTAACCTAACCCAACCTGACTTAACCTAACCTGATCTGATCTATCCAACTTAAAAAACTTAGAATATATAATAAAGCCGTTAGGTTAATTTAGGCTAAATATGGTTGATTCATATTTTGTTTTGACAGAAATTCCCGGCAAAATAACGTATCTATATTGAGAACCACCGCCATGTTGGTTCCACGTTAACAAGACACGGATACACTACAGAATAACCCGCGTTCGTTTAACCTCAATTACTACAGTTTACTTTATAATCTTATTTCACAATCTTCACTACATCTCGCTTCACAATCTTCACTGCATCTCACTTCACAATCTTCAGCCAGGTGAGGTTTATGGATCGGGCTTTTTGTGCGAGAGATAGGAAACGTAGGACTAGGGTATGTTTTCCTGGGGCTGGGATAGGGCATGTAGCCGAGAGGTTAGACAGAGTTTTGTCAGGGGAGGGTACCAATCCAGTAGTGTGTCTTAGTGTGGGGGGAAACGACATAGGTAAGGTTAGGAGTGAGGAACTTTTCAAGAGGTATAGGGAGGCGCTGGGGAAGATTAGAGATAGGGGAGGGGTCCCGATAGTATGTGGTGTCTTGCCTAGAAGAGGGGTTGGTCGTGAATGGCTGTCCAGGGCAATTGCTATTAATTGCCGACTGGAAAAACATTGTGCAAACAATGGTTGGGCATTCATTGATGACGGGCAACGATTTTATGGCAACGACTACCTGTACTGTCGCGACGGAGTACACTTGTCTCGTGAGGGGGTAAAGACGTTGTCTGCATCCCTGGAGCGTGAAATTGTCACTCCGAAGGGGGGGTTTCGCCAGTAGAGAGGGGTCGGGGAAAATGGGAGTCAAAAAACAAGCAGGTCCTGGGAAGTAGTGAAACAGAAGTAGATAATGCTGAAAATATAGTTAGTCATAATAACAAACATCAAAGTAATAAATGTAAAACAGATAGAAACGGAAGAAATATATTGAGTGTTTATTATACTAATAGTAGAAGCCTGTGTAACAAAATGGACCAGCTCAGGGCCATTGTTAGTAAAGAGAACATAGATATAATTGCAATAACGGAAACATGGATAAATTCAAACAGCAAGCATTTTTTAGCAGAATTTCATATTCCAGGATATAACCTATTTAAATTTGACAGAGTAGGAAGGAGAGGTGGCGGTGTAGCAGTGTATATCAGGGTGTCATTAAAAGGCTGCAATAAATCAAACATTAAAACAAATAGCGACAATGAAAGTATTTGGGTAGAGATTGGTGAGGGCAGTGAATCCGTAGTCATTGGTGTTATATATAGACTACCTAATTTGAGTAGGAACGATGGTAAATTGCTATGGGAGGAAATAAAGAAGGCATCTGATAGAAACAATGTATGTATTCTAGGCGATTTCAACTTTTCAGGCATAGATTGGAAAAATCAACTTAGCGATAATGAATCTGAAGATTTTATAGAAGTAGTACAGGATAGTTTTATATATAAATTTATAAACTTGCCCACTAGAGGAAATAATATCCTCGATTTAGTTCTCAGTAATAATGAAAATCTAGTAAAAGATGTTGGGATTGGAGACGAACTAGGAAACAGTGATCATAAAGCCATATATTTTAACATAATATGGGATGGCAGGAAGAAGGAAAATTCGGCCTTGATCCCGGATTTTAGGAATGCTAATTACGGTAGCATAAGGAGAGACCTAAGGGATGACCCTATGGTCAAAAGATTAATCCCCCCCACACCTCCGGAAACTGTCAACTTAGGACGGGATAACCCCGAATTTAATTTAGCAGCTACTTATGAACAATTTATTGCGACAATCAATAATGCCCAAAATAAACACATCCCTAAAAGAAAATTCAGATCGATACGGAACCAACCAAAATGGATGAATAATAGACTCTTAGATCTTCTAGGGAAAAAGAAAGGAGTATATAGAAAAGTTAAGAAAGGCGAAAATCACTTACTTGGTTACTATCAGAACCTAACAAGACAGGTATAAACAGAAATTAGGAAAGCAAAGAGAAATTATGAAATCAAGGTAGCAAACGAATCGAAATATACCCCCCAAAGCTTTTTATCAACTGTATAAATCAAAGGTTAGAGATACAATAGGTCCCCTTAAAACTACGACAGGAGAAATGACTGATGATGAGTTAGAAATGTGTAGTACGTTAAATAGTCATTTTCGCTCCGTATTCACAAATGAAAACCTAGCACAGTTTCCAGAAGTTCATAAGGTATATAACGACAGTATAGAAAATATGTTGATGAATATC
>NW_024740516.1:0-9752 GCF_018991925.1 Homarus americanus | reverse complement strand
GCACCTGGGAATGTCAGAGGTGTACCTGGGAGGTTGCTGTACCTGGGAGTGCCGAGGTGTACCTGAGAGTGCAAGGTACCTGGGAGTGCAGAGGAGCACATGGAAGCATCAGAGGAGTATTGGGAGTGTCGGAGGTGTACCTGGGAGTGTCTGAGGTGTACCTGGAAGTGTCTGAGGTGTACCTGGGAGGTACGTGTTGTACCTGGGAGTGACAGAGGAGTACCTGGGACATCAGAGGAATACCTGGGAGTGTCAGGGTGTACCTGGGAGTGTCGGAGGTGTACCGGGGAGGCCGTAGGTGTACCTGGGAGTGCAGAGGTGTACCTGGGAGTGTCTGAGGTGTACCTGGGAGGTGTAGGATGTACCTGGGAGGAGCCGTGTGTACCAGGGATTGTCAGGGGTGTACCTGGAGTGTCACAGGTGTACCTGGGAGTGTCTGAGGTGCACATGGGAGTGCCAGAGAGTACCTGGGAGTGTCAATGGTGTACCTGGAGTGTCAGAGGTACTTGAGAGTGTCTGAGGTGTACCTGGGAGGTGATGAGGCATACCTGGGAGTGTCACGTGTGCACCAGGGAGGTCAGAGGTGTACCTGGGAGTGTCAGAGGTGTACCTGGGAGCTCAGGGGTGTAACCTGGGAGTGTCAGGGGTGTACCTGGGAGTATCGAGGTGCACCTGGGAGTGTCAGAGAGGTGCTACCTTGGAGTGTCAGAGGTACCTAGCAGTGTCAGAGGTGTACCTGGGAGTGTCTGAGGTGACCTGGGAGTGTCGGAGGTACCTGGGAGTGTCAAGGGTGTACCTGGGATTATCAGGGGTGTACCCAAGTGTCAGAGGTGTACCTGGGAGTGTCTGAGGTACCTGGGAGAGCTGGGGTGGTGTACCTGGGAATGTCTGAGGTGCCTGGGAGGCTGCAGAGTGTACCTGTGAGTGTCTGGAGGTACCGGAATGTCAGAGGTGTGCCTGGAGTGCTCGGAGGTGCACCTGGGAGTGTTCGAGGTGTACCTGGGAGTGTCTGAGGTGTACCCGGAGTGTGTGAGGTATCTGGGAGTGTCTGAGGTGTACCTGGCAGTGTCATGGTGTACCTGGGAGAATCAGCGGTGTACTTGGGAGTGTCAGAGGTTTACCGAGATAACAGAGGTTTACCTGGGAGTGCTGAGAGGTGTACCCGGGAGTGTCTGGAGATACCTGGGAGTGTCTACATACCTGGGAGAGTCAGAGGAGTACCTGGGAGTGTTAGAGGTGTATCTGGGAGTGCCTGGGTGTACCTGGGAGTGTCAAAGGTGTACCTGGAGGTCAGAGGTACCTGGGAGTGCCAGAGGTGTACCTAGGGATTGTCTTGGTGAACCTGGGAATGTCAGAGGTGTACCTGGAAGTGTAAGAGGTGTACCTGGAAGTGTCAGAGGTACCTGGGAGTGTTCAGTACCTGGGAGTGTCAGAGGTGTACCTGAGATTGTCAAGGGTGTACCTGGGAATGTCAAAGGTGTACCTGGGAGTGTTCGAGGTGTACCTGGGAGTGTCAGAGGTACCCACAACAGAGGTGTGTACCTGGCAGTGTCAGAGGTACCTGGAAGTGTCATTGTGTACCGGGAGTGTCAGAGGTACCCAGAAGTGTCAGAGGTGTACCTGGAAGTGTCAGAGGTGTACCTGGGAGTGTCTGAGGTGTACCCAGGAGTGTCAGAGGTACCTGGCAGTGTCAGAGGTGTACCTGGCAGTGTCAGAGGTGTACCTGGGAGTGCAGAGGTGTACCCGATGTGTCAGAGGTGTACCTATAAGCATCAGAGAACCAGGGAGTGTCAGAGAGCACGAGAGTGTCAGTGTACCTGGGACTGTCAAAGGTGCACATGAGTGTCTGAGGTACCTGGTAGTGTTCAAACCTGGGAGTGTCTGAGGTACCTGGGAGTGTCAGAGTTGTACCTGGGAGTGGCAGAGGTACCGAATGCCAAAGGTACCATGTCAGTGGTGTACCTGGGAGTGTGAGGTGTGTACCAGGGAGTGTCAGAGGAGTACCTGGGAGTGTCTCATGGTGTACCTGGGTGTGTCAGAGGGGTACCTGGGAGCGTCAGAGGTGTACCTGGGAGGTTCAGAGGTGTATGTGGGAGTCTCAGAGGAGTACCTGGGAGCATCAGAGGAGTACCTCGGAGTGTCAGAGGTGTACTTGGTAGTGGCACTGGTGTACCTGGGAGTGTCAGAGGTGTACCTGGAAGAGTCAGGAGGTGTATCTGGAGTGTCTGAGGTGCACTTGGGAGTCAGGGGGTACCTGGGAGTGTCATTGGTGTACCTGGGAGTGTCTGAGGTGTACCTGGGAGTGACTGAGGTGTACCTGGGAGTGTCTGAGGTGGCTGATGGAGTGTCACAGGTGTACCTGGCAATGTCAGCGGTTTACCTGGGAGTGTCAGCGGTACCTAGGAGTGTCAGGGTTTTACCTGGGAGCATCAGAGTTGGTACCTGGGAGTGTCAGAGGTGTACCGGGAGTGTCAGAGGTGTACCTGAGAGTAAGGTTAAAACCTGGGAGGCTGGGAGGAGCAACTGGAGCATCAGAGGAGTATCTGGGAGTGTCGGAGGTGCCTGGGAGGTCTGAGGCACTGGGAGGAGGTCAGAGGAGTACCTGGGAGCATCAGAGGAATTTGGAGTGAAGGGTGTACCTGGGAGTGTCGCAGGTGTACCGGGGAGTGTCGTTGGTGTACCTGGGAGGTCAGAGGTACCTGGGAGTGTCAGAGGTGTACCTGGGAGTGTCTGAGGTACCTGGGAGTGCCATTGGTACAACTTTGGAGTGTCAATGTGTACCTGGGAGTGTCAGGAGGCACTGAGAGTGTCTGAGGTGTACCTGGGAGCGTATGAGGTATACCTGGGAGTGTCACGTGTACCAGGGAGGTCAGAGGTACCTGGGAGTGTCAGGGGTGTAACTGGTGTCAAGGTGTACCTGGGAGTATCGGAGGTGACCTGGCAGTGTCAGAGGTACCTGGGAGTGTCAGAGGTGTACCTGGCAGGTCAGAGGTACCTGGGAGTGTCTGAGGTGTACCTGGGAGGTCGGAGGTGTACTGGGGGTCAAGGTGTACCTGGGATTGGCAGGGGTGTACCTGGGAGGCCAGAGGTGTACCTGGGAGTGTCGAGGTACCTGGCAGTGTCTGAGGTGTACTTGGGAGGCCAGAGGTGCACATGGGAGTGTCAGTGGTGTACCTGGGAGTGTCAGAGTTGTATCTGGGAGGCCAGAGGTGTACCTGGGAGTGCCAGAGGTGTACCTGGGAGTGTCAATGGTGTACCTGGGAGTGAGGTGTACCTGGGAGTGTCAGAGGTATACCTGGGAGTGTCAGGTGTGTAACTGGGAGTGTCAGGGGTGTACCTGGGAGTACGGAGGTGTACCTGGGAGTGTCAGCGGTGTACCTGGGAGGCCAGAGGTGTACCTGGCAGTGTCAGAGGTACCTGGGAGTGTCTGAGGTGTACCGGAGTGTCGGAGGTACCTTGAGTGTCACGGTGTACCTGGGATTGTCAGGAGGCCTGGGAGTGTCAGAGGTGTACCTGTGTCTGAGGTGTACCTGGGAGTTTCAGAGGTACCTGGGAGTGTCTGAGATGTACCTGGGAGATTCAGTGGTGTACCTGGGAATGTCAGAGGTACCTGGGAGGTCAAAGGTGTACCTGGGAGGCCAGAGAGGAACCAGGGAGGCCAGAGGAGTACCTGGGAGCCTGGGAGGTGTACCTGGGAGTATCGGAGGTATCTGGGAGCATCGGAGATGACCTGGGAGGTCAGAGGTGTACCTGGGAGGTTGGGGCAGCCTGGGAGTGTCAGAGGTGTACCTGAGAGTGTAAGTAACCTGGGAGAGTGGGAGAGTACGGAAGCATCAGAGGAGTATCTGGGAGGTCGGAGGTACCAGGGAGTGTCTGAGGTGTACCTGGAAGTGTTTGAGGTGTACCTGGGAGGCATGTTGTACCTGGGAGTGACAGAGGAGTACCTGGGACATCAGAGGAATACCTGGAGGTCAGGGTTACCTGGGAGGCCGGAGGTGTAACTGGGAGTGTCGTAGATGTACCTGGGAGGTCACAGGTGTACATGGGAGTGTCTGAGGTGACCTGGGAGTGTACGAGATGCATACCTGGGAGTGTCACGTGTGTACCAGGGATTGTCAGGGGTGTACCTGGGAGGTCACAGGCATACCTGGGAGTGTCTGAGGTGTACCTGGGAGTGCCAGAGGTGTACATGGGAGAAGCCAATGGTGACCTGGGAGTGCCAGAGGTGTACTTGAGAGTGCTCTGAGGTGTACCTGGGAGGTAAGGAGGTATACCTGGGAGGTTGCAAGGTACCAGGGAGTGTCAGAGGTGTACCTGGGAGGCTGGAGGTGTACCTAGGAGGTGCAGAGGTGTACCTAGCAGTGTCAGGGGTGTACCTGGGAGAATCGGAGGTACCTGGGAGTGTCGGAGGTGTACCTGGAGTGTCAAGGTGTACCTGGGATTGTCAGGGTGTACCTGGAAGTGTCAGAGGTGTACCTGGGAGTGTCTGAGGGTACCTGGGAGAGTTAGGTGGTGCACCTGGGAATGTCTGAGGTGTGCCTGGAGTGTCAAAGGTGTACCTGGGAGTGTTTGGTGTGTACCAGGGAGTGTCAGAGGAGTACCTGGGAGTGTCAGTGGTGTACCTGGGAGTGTCAGAGGGGTACCTGGGAGTGTCTGAGGTGTACCTTGGAGTGTGTGAGGTGTACCTGGCAGTGTCTGAGGTGTACCTGGCAGTGTCAGCGGTGTACCTGGGAGTGTCAGCGGTGTACTTGGGAGTGTCAGAGGTGTACCTGGGAGTGACAGAGGTTTACCTGGGAGTGTCAAAGGTGTACCTGGGAGTGTCTGGAGTGTACCTGGGAGTGTCTAAGGTGTACCTGGGAGAGTCAGAGGAGTACCTGGGAGTGTCAGAGGTGTATCTGGGAGTGCCTGGGGTGTACCTGGGAGTGTCAAAGGTGAACCTGGGAGTGTCAGAGGTGTACCTAGAGTGTCAAGGGTGTACCTGGGAATTTCAGAGGTGTACCTGGGAGTGTCAGAGGTGTACCTGGGAGTGTCAGAGGTGTACCTGCCAGTGTCAGAGGTGTACCTGGCAGTGTCAGAGGTGTACCTGGGAGTGTCAGAGGTGTACCTGGGAGCATCAGAGGTGTACCTGGGAGTGTCAGTGTTGTACCTGGGAGTGTCAGAGGTGTACCTGGGGGTGCCAGAGGTGTACCTGGAGGCCAGAGGTACCAGGAAGTGCCAGGAGGTACCTAGGAGTGTCATTGGTACCTGGGAGTATCGGAGGTGTACCTGGGAGTGTCAGAGGTGTACCTGAGAGTGTCAGAGGTGTACCTGCCGGTGTCAGAGGTGTACCTGGCAGTGTCAGAGGTGTACCTGGAAGTGTCAGAGGTGAGCCAGGGAGTGTCAGAGGAGTACCTGGGAGTGTCATATGTAGGTGTACCTGGGAGTGTCAAATTTGCACCTGGTGTGTCTGAGGTGTACCTGGTAGTGTCAGAGGGGTACCTGGGAATGCCAGAGGTGTACCTGGGAGTGTCAGTGGTGTACCTGGGAGTGTGAGGTGTGTACCAGGGAGTGTCAGAGGAGTACCTGGGAGTGTCAGCGGTGTACCTGGGAGTGTCAGAGGGGTACCTGGGAGTGTCAGAGGTGTACCTGGGAGTGTCAGAGGTGTACCTTGGAGTGTCAAAGGAGTACCTGGGAGCATCAGAGGAGTACCTCGGAGTGTCATAGGTGTACTTGGTAGTGTCATTGGTGTACCTGGGAGTGTCAGAGGTGTACCTGGAAGAGTCAGAGGTGTATCTGGGAATGTCTGAGGTGTACTTGGGAGTGTCAGGGGTGTACCTGGGGGTGTCATTGGTGTACCTGGGAGTGTCTGAGGTGTACCTGGGAGTGTCTGAGGTGTACCTGGGAGTGGCTGAGGTGTACATGGAGTGTCACAGGTGTACCTGGGAATGTCAGCGGTGTACCTGGGAGTGTTAGCGGTGTACCTAGGAGTGTCAGGGGTATACCTGGGAGTATCAGAGGTGTACCTGGGAGTGTCAGAGGTGTACCTGGGAGTGTCAGAGGTGTACCTGGGAGTGTAAGTGTTGTACCTGGGAGTGTCAGAGGAGTACCTGTGAGCATCAGAGGAGTACCTGGGAGGGTCAGAGGTGTACCTGGGAGTATCAGAGGTGTACCTGGGAGTGTCAGAGGTGAACCAGTGAGTTTCAGAGGAGTACCTGGGAGTGTCAGAGGTGTACCTTGGAGTAACGGAGGTGTACCTGGGAGTATCGGAGATGTACCTGGGAGTGTCAGAGGTGTACCTGGGAGTGTCAGTGGTGTACCTGGGAGTGTCAGAGGTGTACCTGTGAGTGCTAGAGGTGAACCTGGGAGTGTCAATGGTGTACTTGGGAGTGTAAGAGGTGGGCACCTGGGAGTGTCTGAGGTACCTGGAGCAAGGAGGTGTACCTGGGAGCAAGTCAGGTGTACCAGGGAGTGTCAGAGAGTATCTGGGAGGCCAAAGGTGTACCTGGGAGGCCAGAAAATTGGTGGGAGTGCCAGAGGTATGTGGGAGGTTCGAGGTGGGTACCTGGGAGTGTCAGTGGTGGTACATGGGAGGTCAGAGGTGTACCTGGGAGTGTCGAAGGTGTACCTGTGAGTGTCTGAGGTGTACCTGGGAGTGTCTGAGGTGTTCCCTGGAGTGCTCATGGTGTACCCCGGAGGGTCAGAGTTGTACCTGGGAGTGGCACAGGTGTACCCTGGGAATGCCAGAGGTGTAAATGTGAGTGTCAGTGGTGTACCTGGGAGTGTTTGGTGTGTACCAGGGAGTGTCAGAGGAGTACCTGGGAGTGTCAGTGGTGTACCTGGGAGTGTCAGAGGGGTACCTGGGAGTGTCTGAGGTGTACCTTGGAGTGTGTGAGGTGTACCTGGCAGTGTCTGAGGTGTACCTGGCAGTGTCAGCGGTGTACCTGGGAGTGTCAGCGGTGTACTTGGGAGTGTCAGAGGTGTACCTGGGAGTGACAGAGGTTTACCTGGGAGTGTCAAAGGTGTACCTGGGAGTGTCTGGAGTGTACCTGGGAGTGTCTAAGGTGTACCTGGGAGAGTCAGAGGAGTACCTGGGAGTGTCAGAGGTGTATCTGGGAGTGCCTGGGGTGTACCTGGGAGTGTCAAAGGTGAACCTGGGAGTGTCAGAGGTGTACCAGGGAGAGCCAGAGGTGTACCTAGGAGTGTCATTGGTGTACCTGGGAATGTCAGAGGTGCACCTGGAAGTGTCAGAGGCACCTTGGAGTGTCAGAGGTGTACCTGGGAGTGTCTGAGGTGTACCTGGGAGTGTCAGGAGGTGTACCTGGAGATTGTGAAGGTGTACCTGGGAGTGTCAGAGGTGTACCTGGGAGTGCCAGAGGTACCTGGGAGCAACAGAGGTGTACCTGGGAGGTCAGGAGGTACCTGGCAGTGTCAGGAGGTGTACCTGGAAGTGTCAGAGGTGAACCAGGAGTGTCAGAGGTGTACCTGGGAGTGTCAGAGGTGTACCTGGGAGTGTCAAGGTGACCTGGTGTCTGAGGCATACCTGGGAGTGCCTGGAGGTGCCTGGGAGTGTCAGAGGTACCTGGAAGTGTCTGGGGAGAGATGTACCTGGGAGTGTTGAGGTGCACCTGGGAGGTCAGTGTACCTGAGATTGGAGGTGTACCTGGGAGTGTCATGGTGTACCTGGGAGTGTCAGAGGTGTACCTGGGAGTGTCAGAGGTGTAACTCAGAGTGTCAGAGGTACCTGGGAGTGTCAGAGGTGTACCTGGGAGTGTCAGGGGTGTACCTGGGAGTGTCGGAGGTGTACTGGGAGTGTCAGAGGCGCCTGGGAGTGTCTGGAGGTGCACCTGGGAGTGTCAGAGGTGTACCTGGAGTGGCAGAGGTGTACCTGGAGTGCCAGGTACCTGGGAGCCAGAGGTACCTGGGAGTGTCAGGTGTACCAGGGAGTGTCAGAGGAGTACCTGGGAGGTTGAACGAGTACCAGGGAATGCTGAGGGGTACCTGGGAGGTCAGAGGTGTATCTGGAGTGCCTAGGTGTACCTGGGAGTGGCAAAGGTGTACCTGGGAGTGTCAGAGGTGTACCTGGGAGTGCCAGGAGGTGCACCTAGGAGGTCATGGGTACCTGGGAATGTCAGAGGTGTACCTGAAGTGTCAGAGGTGTACCTGGAAGTTTCCAGAGGTGTACCTGGGAGTGTCTGAGGTGTACCTGGAATTGTCAGAGGTGTACCTGAGGACGTCAAGGGTGTACCTGGGAGTGTCACGGTGTACCTGGGAGGTCAGAGGTGTACCTGGGAGTGTCAGAGGAGTACCTGGGAGGTAAGTGAGACATACCTGGGAGCACACGGTGTACCAGGGATTGTCAGGGGTGTACCTGGGAGGTCAGAGGTGTACCTGGGAGAGCTGAGGTTTACCTGGGAGCAGAGGTGTACCTGGAGTGTTAATGGTGTACCTGGGAGGTCAGAGGTGTACCTGAGAGTGTCTGGAGGTGTACCTGGGAGGTAAGTGAGGTATACCTGGGAGATGTCACGTGTGTACCAGGGAGTGTCAGAGGTGTACCTGGGAGTGTCAGAGGTGTACCTGGGAGTGTCAGGGGTGTACCTGGGAGCATCGGTGGTGCACCTGGGAGTGTCAGGAGGTGTACCTGGGAGTGTCAGAGGTGTACCTGGCAGTGTCAGAGGTGTACCTGGGAGTGACTATGTGCACCTGGGAGGTCAGAGGTGTACCTGGGAGTGTCAAGGGTGTCCCTTGAATGGGGGTGCACCTGGGAGTGTCAGGAGGTGTACCTGGGAGTGTCTGGGTTGTACCTGGGAGTGCTGGGGAGGTGGCCTGGGAGTCAGAGGTGTACCTGGGAGTGTCAGAGGTACCAGAGTGTCTGAGGTGTACCTGGGAATGTCAGAGGTGTGCCTGGGAGGTCAGAGGTGCACCTGGGAGGTTCGAGGTGTTCCTGGGAATGTCTGAGGTACCTGGGAGTGTGTGTGAGGTACCTGGCAGTGCTGAGGTGTACCTGGCAGTGTCAGCGGTACCTGGGAGTGCCAGCAGTGTACCTGGGAGTGTCTGAGGCACCTGGGAGTGTCTAAGGTACCCAGAGAGTCAGGTGAGCACCTGGAGTGTCAGAGGTGTATCTGGGAGTGCCTGGGTGTACCTGGAGTGTCAAAGGTGTACCTGGGAGTGTCAGGGTGTACCTGGGAGTGCCAGAGGTGTACCAAGAGTACATGGGGTACCTGGGAATGTCAGAGGTGCACCGGAAGTGTCAGGAGGTGTACCTGAAGTGTCAGAGGGTACCTGGGAGTGTCTGAGGTACCGGGAGTGTCAGAGGTGTACCTGAGATTGTCAAGGGTGTAACTGGGAGTGCTGGCGGTGTACCTGGGAGTGTCAGAGGTGTACCTGGGAGTGTCAGAGGGCACAGCCAGTGTCAGAGGTGTACCTGGCAGTGTCAGAGGTGTACCTGGGCAAGTCAGAGGTGAACCAGGGAGTGTCAGAGGAGTACCTGAGTCAGAGGTACCTGGAAGTCGGAGGTGTACCTGGAAGTGGCAGAGGTGTACCTGGGAGTGTCTGAGGTACCTGGAGCAAAGCCAGGAGTACCTGGGAGTATCGGAGGTGTACCTGGGAGGTCAGAGGTACCTGGGAGGTCAGAGGTGTACCTGGTGTCAAGGTGTACCTGGGAGTGCTGGGGTGTACCTGGGAGTGCCAGAGGTGTACCTGGGAGTGCAGAGGTGTACCTGGGAGTGTCAGAGGGGTACCTGGGAGTGTCTGAGGTGTACCTGGGAGAGCCAGAG
>NW_024740515.1:0-10488 GCF_018991925.1 Homarus americanus | reverse complement strand
CAAGCATAATACTCAATAATAAACCAACTTCTATTTCCTCTGTTCTACGACCTAAGAAAATCCCACAGGCCCTAAATCACAACAAAGAAATCCCACAGGCCTTTAATACCACCAAAGAAATCCTACTACAATACTTACCTCATCCCACCTGCCTTTGTCTTATGCATACTCTGGCTGGTGCTGACGAGGTGGTGTAAGTGAAACATGGGTGAGTAGGACCGTAGACTTATTGCGCTGGGAAGGTGGGTTTTTTTTTTTCTGTAGGTGGAAATTTGGTTTTAATTCTAATGGGGCCCTAGCTTTAGTGGGTGCCTTTTATAGTGGGTTCCATTTCTAATGGGGTCTTAGTTCTAATGGGTGCCAGTTCTAGTGGGTCCAAGATCTAAAAGGCCCCAGTTCCAAGAGTCCTCTATCCTAGCATGTCCCAAGACGTAATAGGCCCCTGCTGTAATAAGCCTGTCCTAATAGATCCCAGTCTTATTACACCCAAACGCAACCCAGCCTTCTCATAGGCCTACTGTTACTGAGGCCTACTGTTACTGGGGCCTACTGTTACTGGGGCACAATGTTACTGGGGCCTACTGTTACTGGGGCCTACTGTTACTGGGGCACACTGTTACTGGGGCCTACTGTTACTGAGGCATACTGTTACTGGAGCATACTGTTACTAGGGCATACTGTTACTGGGGCAGTGTTACTGGTGCATACTGATACTGGGGTATACTGTTACTGGGGCATATTGTTACTGAGGCATACTGTTACTGGGACATACTGTTACTGGAGCATACTGTTCCTGGGGTATACTGTTACTGTGGCATACTGTTACTGGGGCTCACTGATATATATATATAAAATATGGTACAGGGGATGAGGGAGAGAGGAAGGGGAGAAAAGGGCGAGTAAGTGGTGAGGGGGAGGGTGAAGAAAAGAGAGAACGTGGGTGAGGGGAGAGTAGGCATGAGAGAGAAAGAAATAAAAAGGGAAAGTAGGTGAAGAAAAGGAGGGAGGTTTTGATGAAGGAAAGGGAAGGTGAGAGAGAGAGGTGACGGTGGTGAAGAGGAGGGCGGAAATGAGGGAGGGTGGGGATTGGGAAGGAGGATGGGAGGGGAGTATGGGAGGGATGATGGGATGGGAAGATGGGTGTTATCATCACTATGGTTACCCTTTGTGATGTTTATTAGATAGGGGAGAGAGGGATATGGAGGGGGTTTGATATAGAAAAGGGGGTATGGAAGGGGAAAGGGGGGTAATTAATATACTAGGGGAACGGGAGGGGGAGGGAGGGATGAGAGGAAAACGGGGGGAATAAATACATACACAAGAGGGAGAGGGATGGGAGGGAAGGGGAAGGGGAGGGAAGGGAGGAGGAAGGAGGAAAGGAAGGGGGGGTTGAGGCCAGAGGGAGGAACCTTCTATTTGTATTCATTTATTCATGGGTGAGTCACTTGATGAGGCAGCCATAATGCAGAAGATGGCCTGAAGTGTGTGTGTGTGCGTGTGCATCTTGAATTAGGTTTTGCAACTTATAAGGGAGTAATCGCAAATACCATAAATACACACACACACACACACACACACACACACACACACACAGCTATACCTCATAACGTCTTACATCAATAATATAAACAGCTGTGGTAGGCAACATCGATATTTTTTTCCCATAACAGTTAAGATGAAGTCAGGTTTTGTTTCCCACCAATAGTGAGGCGGGCGCGAGGTTTGCATCAGCCACCACGCAACTTTATAACTCAACCTTAAACTTACGGGAAAACTTACTTCTTCGCGTTGTGGGTTTTGTTGTTGTCTTTCTATCTGTGTAGAGAGAGAGAGAGAGAGATGATCGTTGTCAGGTTTTCTCTTTGTGATGAATATAATAATAGGAACATGGCGAGTGATTCTTCTCAGTGGTTGTAAACTATGGACTCCTAGGGGATACATGAAGCTACATCAGATACAGTTTAGAAGAGATAAAGGTACAATGGGTGTATACAGAAGATGCCACATGTATTACTATTTATAATCGAAAAATTCATAATTCCCACATTTATGTCATGTCTTTACTGACTAGGTAAATGTTATCCATATTTGCCGCCTCGATATACGATGACGTAAAGCGGGAGCCATTCCTAAAACAAAACTTTGAGCTTTACAGAGGCCATAAGCTGAAAAAATTATATTTACTATTTATTGTTTTTCACTAACATTTATAAGAAGATTCATTACCATTTATGATTTGACATTATTGAAAAACATTAAATATATCCGTCAATGGCCCCTCATTACTTATAAGATTCATAAAACACCTGAGCATCGTCTTTAGTAATGGGTTATAGCAGTGGCGTACCATTAATGAGGCAAGCAGAACACCCACATATATCAGTTATCAAATCAAATATCAAGTAGGATATGGCCTTTCTCTAAATAAGGGTTGTCAAGCTTTCATAAACACCTAATTTCGTAAATTATATCAGTGGCATCTGACAAAAGTATCTATTATAAATCATTAAGTAATGGGTGCAAAGTACTTACGGTGATCTACAGTAATTTAGAAATAAAGTCGTTAAAATAAATGACTCGGCATCATGCACAACGCTGGCCCTCTAAGTTCCCAATGATCTTACTGACGACCATTTAAATATTTTTTTATTTATATGATCCGATTATTATTTCAAGTAAAACACAAAACTGAATAACTTTCCCAAGTGAAAAAACTATAACTGAAAGCGGACTGTAGGGTTATTTAGAAATATTAAAAATAATAATGTAGACCAGGTTTGTACCCATTACATTTATATAAACCTTATTAAAGTCACTCTTATAGAACAAAAACTCTTAGGTAATATAATATCACCGTATAACATAATACTTCATGCTTATTAAGGGAAACAAATATTAAATTTGACTAAAATGGCTCAAATTCCTTATGTTCCAACACAATAAAGTCCATTTTAGCATGTTTTTGAGAGGATGGTTACGTCTTTATGTCCATTGAGGGCATGCGGCTTATCCTTCTGCATGCACTGAGGGACGCTGAGGCTCCTCGACTTTCTTGAGTGAAAACTGTGAAGACTAAAATTAAATCTGTATTATTGAAGACACTATTTAAATATATTTTGTTTTCTATTAGGCATGCAATGCATGCCTTGCATTAATTAAGAATACGCCAATAGGTTATAGGTAATTTAGTACATGTCAACTATTGTTATACTGTACCTTTCTATGATAGTTTACCCTCAAGCTATACACGTTTTCTTTGTTAAGTTCTTCGCTCTGTCTCCCGGTAGCGCCACCGTCTCGGTTTAAAGTAGCACACGACACCAATGACCATTTAGATCTGCTTTTTATTTACAATTCTCACATAAACAACTTATGTCAATAACTTTAATAAACGCACAAACAAATTCGAACTAAACTCATTGCCAATCGAGCTAACAAAACAATTACCCAACAACAACAATAACAACAGGGATGACCAGCGTAACAAGCACGTCGAAGTTCACGTCTTTATAAAGCTGAAATGGTTCAGCTTTTGACAACACCCGGGAGACAAGTTAGTCTACACACACACACACACACCTCTCTTCCCTGCTGTAGCTAGTTCTCTCTATCCCTCTACACTGGCCCTGTCTTCCCTGCTATAGCTAGTTCTCTCTATCCCTCTACACTGGCCCTGTCTTCCCTGCTGTAGCTAGTTCTCTCTATCCCTCTACACTGGCCCTGTCTTCCCTGCTATAGCTAGTTCTCTCTATCCCTCTACACTGGCCCTGTCTTCCCTGCTGTAGCTAGTTCTCTCTATCCTACACTAGCCCTGTCTTCCCTGCTGTAGCTAGTTCTCTCTGTCCCTCTACACTAGCCCTGCTTCCCTGCTGTAGCTAGTTCTCTCTATCCCTCTACACTGGCCCTGTCGACGCCAGTTTACAAGGTACACAAACCACAGACTGAATCGAGTGAGGAAATGAATAATGTATTCTGGTCAAGAGAATTTATATAATACAGATTGTTGGATACTTACTTCTTTGTGGATCAGTGTAGCAATTATATATATTTTTATTTCTTAGGCTTTAATCAACATATTTACAGGATTTAGCAGTATAACAAAGTTAGATTCCATTGAGAGACAATTACAATTTACACCCTTGTTTATTCCATGGTGTTTACATTATTTACAATTACTTTTAAGATTCAGTAAAATGATGACTGGAAAACTTCAACTTCGGACAGAATTTTTTTGTGTTGGACATTTAAATTATGTTCACATTAGACAAGACAAGCTGTTTGTTTTAATTTCCAGGATGAGCGAGTCTTCGTACACAGTCACAAAAATCTTATTTCTCGGAACTACAGCGGGCATGGGAGGGTGGTGGGTGGGTGCAAACCTCGCGCCCGCCTCACCTTGGTGGGAAACAAAACCTGACTTCATCTTAACTGTTATGGGAAAAAAATATCGATGTTGCCTACCACAGCTGTTTTATATTATTGATGTAAGACGTTATGAGGTATAGCTGGGTGTGTGTGTGTGTGTGTGTGTGTGTGTGTGTGTGTGTGTGTGTATTTATGGTATTTGCGATTACTCCCTTATAAGTTGCAAAACCTAATTCAAGATGCACACGCACACACACACACTTCAGGCCATCTTCTGCATTATGGCTGCCTCATCAAGTGACTCACCCATGAATAAATGAATACAAATAGAAGGTTCCTCCCTCTGGCCTCAACCCCCCCTTCCTTTCCCCCCTCCTCCCTTCCCCTCCTCCCTTCCCCTCCTCCCTTCCCCTTCCCCCCTTCCCATCCCTCTCCCCTCTTGTGTATGTATCTATTCCCCCGTTTTCCCCTCTCTCATCCTCCCTCCCCCTCCCGTTCCCCTCTAGTATATATTAATTACCCCTCTTTCCCCTTCCATACCCCCTTTTCTATATATCAAACCCCCTCCATATCCCTCTCTCCCCTATCTAATAAACATCACAAAGGGTAACCATAGTGATGATAACACCCATCTTCCCATCCCATCCTCCCTCCCATACTCCCCTCCCATCCTCCTTCCCAATCCCCACCCTCCCTCATTTCCGCCCTCCTCTTCACCACCGTCACCTCTCTCTCTCACCTTCCCTTTCCTTCATCAAAACCTCCCTCCTTTTCTTCACCTACTTTCCCTTTTTATTTCTTTCTCTCTCATGCCTACTCTCCCCTCACCCCCACTCACCCACGTTCTCTCTTTTCTTCACTCTCCCCCTCATCACTTACTCGCCCTTTTCTCCCCTTCCTCTCTCCCTCATCCCCTGTACCATATTTTATATATATATCAGTGAGCCCCAGTAACAGGATTCCACAGTAACAGTATGCCACAGTAACAGTATGCCCCAGTAACAGTATGCCCCTAATCAACAATATACTTTTCAACAATAATATACTTAGTAACAGTATTCCCAATGTCAGTATGCACCAGTAACACTGCCCAGTAACAGTATACCTAACAGTGTGCCCCAGTAACAGTGTGCCCCAGTAACAGTAGGCCCCAGTAACAGTGTGCCCCAGTAACAGTAGGCCCCAGTAACAGTAGGCCCAAGTAACATAGGCCTCACTAACAGTATGCCCCAGTAACAGTATACCCCAGTAACAGTAGGCCTCAGTAACAGCAGGCCTATGAGAAGGCTGGGTTGCGTTTGGGTGTAATAAGACTGGGGTCTATTAGGACAGGCTTATTACAGCAGGGGCCTATTACGTCTTGGGACATGCTAGGATAGAGGACTCTTGGAACTGGGGCCTTTTAGATCTTGGACCCACTAGAACTGGCACCCATTAGAACTAAGACCCCATTAGAAATGGAACCCACTATAAAAGGCACCCACTAAAACTAGGGCCCCATTAGAATTAAAACCAAATTTCCACCTACAGAAATAAAAAAAACCTTCCCCAGCGCAATAAGTCTACGGTCCCACTCCCCCATGTTTCACTTACACCACCTCGTCAGCACCAGCCAGAGTATGCATAAGACAAAGGCAGGTGGGATGAGGTACGTATTGTAGTAGGATTTCTTTGGTGGTATTAAAGGCCTGTGTGATTTCTTTGTTGTGATTTAGGGCCTGTGGGATTTTCTTAGGTCGTAGAACAGAGGAAATAGAAGTTGGTTTATTATTGAGTATTATGCTTGGGGTGGTGGTACACAGACATACATATTTGTCCTGGGGAAATATAATGGCTATAGCTTTAATATTTGATTGCTGTATTTTTATATATTTTTTATAAAATTATTATACTGTATATGATGTTACTTAGCCATTTACTAGGTAGTAGGCAGTTACCAAACAGGGAGGTACTACCGCCTGAGAAGATTTTGTAAGCATAATGTGTTGTCTAATGATAGACCCTGCTGCCATATGGCATCACGAAAATTGTGACCAAGTCCCAGGTTGTTGATCTGACTTTCTGCCTCATTTACACACAATTGCAGGTTTCAAATGTTTCTCTTACTATTGACAACACAACATATATTGTTTCTCACCTTTGGTCTTTTTTTAATTTTTGTATTTCTTTATGGTTCTTTATTATTATTATTATTATTATTACATTTTCGCACCCCAGGCCCCGATGTGGGTCAGTGATCTGTGCCCGGGTGGGCTAATCCCCGTATATATTGTTACGACCGTGTCGTATTTTTCTATTTTTTTTTATATAACATGCTTCCATGTTCCATATTATACCTGTAATGATGTGTTGTATTTACTATTATATAATCTAGTCACCTTAACCCTGTGCTGTTAAGGTTTTAACTGTTATTATTTGTTCAAACCCATTTTGTATTGTAACCAGCATTCTTTGTTCTCTAACGACCATCTGCATCGTTAAACGACCCACCGGCGGGTCGCGGAACCGACCTTATGTATAGGACCCACCAACTGACGGAGTTAGTTCAGTCCTCTTGTCATACAGTCCACATCCTTTGAGTGACACTCTTCACCTGTTACTTATACTTGATTTATTTGTGTTGTTCCTGTCGCCACCAATGTGGTATATCTATGTGAGTACCTATGTATGTCTCTATTTATGTCCATCAGTATTTGCTTAGTTATATTTAAGTAATTCAGTGTTGTTTCACGTTAGTTAATTTCAGTGTTAGTTTTTATATGTTTATGTAGTGTTAACATAAGTCCAATGCTTTATTATTATTCTTTTGATGTTTCGATGTTTTGGTATCATTTGTGTCTTAACAGTTTCGATGGAGAATCAATTTGTTGTGACAGCCCAAGAGGCTCTTTATTGTGTTAATATTTGACTAATTAAATTCTTAAAGGTTTACTTTATTTATTTTCATTCCCTTTTAATTTACTTCACTTTTTTTGTTTGGTTACGCCTAGAACCTGGATATTTAAGTAAATTAAGAGACGGCGTAACAATATATATATATATATATATATATATATATATATATATATATATATATATATATATATATATATATATATATATATATATATATATACATTGTATATATATAAGGGTATTTTTGACTGCTATAGATTGTGGGTTTTTCTCATATTCTCTCTTTTTCGTGATTCTCATTTTCTGCTTTATTATTCTTTGTTGTCTCTTTATTCTTTTCTTATTTTATTTTTATACTCTTGTTTTATTTCTTATTCTTCATTGTGTCTTTCTTCTCTTTCTTCTTCTCATTAATTATTGTCTTTTTTCTTCTTTAATTCTTCATTACCTCCTTCTTCTCTTGCTTATTTCTTCTTCTTCTTCTGGCAATACATATAAGCTTATAAGAGATTATTATAAAACCACCTCAGGTAAAGGCTCTATTTATTTTGGTCCCCTTTGCTATAATATACAGTATAATATTTGTCTGCTTAATATTTTCTTTTTTTTCTCATCATTTTTAATTAATTAAACTGTGATTATAGATGTGTGTGTGTGTGTGTGTGTGTGTGTGTGTGTGTGTGTGTGTGTGTGTGTGTGTGTGTGTGTGTGAGTGTGTGTGTGTAAACTTAACCTACAAGTGAGGGGGTGAGGGAGGGACTACACCCCCTACCCCCAACACCACCCCCACCCCACCACCCACACCCCCAATGTTGTAGTTTTATGCTATACTCAGGCGACTGTTGGGTGCATAACGTTACGGCGATGTTGTGGTATAACGGTGGGTAATGTGGTGCGTTGATGTAGGGCCCATAAGTGGGATGGGAGATGATAAGAGGTGATAAGGGAAGAGGGAGGTGGAGGAAGAGCGGTAATAGGGAGAAGAAGAGGGGGGAGGGAGAGGGAGAAAAGAAGGGGGTTTGAGGAGATTGAAGGAGAGAAAGAGGAGTAGGAAGAAAGAGAAAGTTAAAAGACGAAGAACAAAAAGTGAGTAAACGGGGGGGGTGGGGGGGCAAGGAGAAAGAGATTGAGGATTGTGAGGGGGAAATGTTTCTTGTATTATGACTCGGAAAGTAAAAGAGAGACGAGAGAGAGAAAGAAGGAGGGTAAAGAGAGGGAGGGAGATAAAAGAGAGGAGGTACTCAAGTAATGATAGTACACGAATAAAGGTAATAATAAAGTAGAATAGCACTCAATGGTACTCTTGAAGAATGAACACAGAGTACGTTGAGGTAAGGATAACGAACGAAAAGAAAGAGAATGAATGAAACTAAAAGAGAGAATGAATGAAACTAAAACAATGAATGAAACCAAAAGAGAAAGAATGAATGAAACAATGAAACTCAACACCTCTCCAATAAGTTACAAGTCAAATGGAAGAGAAAAACACTTTTAAGCCATAATTTTTGTGTTTCTTATTTTCTCCTTCATTTAAGCGTCTTACCCTTACTAATTCTCCTCAATACTCTCTCTTTACTCTAAATACACAAATGGGAACTGACAAAATGATGATAAGAAGATTAATCTAAATACAATAAGACGATTAATGCAAATAAAAAATGAGAGTATACTTTTATTTTGCTTTTATTTTATAGTTTATACAGTAATTCTCTTTTTTTGTCTTACCGGATATTGTTTTTTGTTTATTGTTTTTTGTCTTCTCCATCTTCCTTCTTTCTCATCTTGTTTTTATATCCTGTTTCTATCTTCTTCTTCTTCTTCTTCTTCTTCTTCTTCTTCTTCTTCTTCTTCTTCTTCTTCTTCTTCTTCTTCTTCTTCTTCTTCTTCTTCTTCTTCTTCTTCTTCTTCTTCTTCTTCTTCTTCTTCTTCTTCTTCTTCTTCTTCTTCTTCTTCTTCTTCTTCTTCTTCTTCTTCTTCTTCTTCTTCTTCTTCTTCTTCTTCTTCTTCTTTCTCCTCTTCTTCTTCTTCTTCATTCTCCTCTTCTTCCCCTCTTCCTCTCTTCATTCCCCTGGTCTTCCCCTTACCACATCCCACACCACACTCCCTCACCACACCACCTCACCACACCACCACCTCACCACATCCCCTCACCACCCCTCCTCACCACATCCCCTCACCCCACCACCTCACCACACCACCACCTCACCACAACCCTCACCACATCTCCTCACCACATCCCTCACCACATCCCTCACCACCCTCCCACCACATCCCCACCACATCCCTCACCACATCCCTCACCACCTCCTCACCACACATCCCTCACCACATCCCCTCACCACATCCCCTCACCACATCCCCTCACCACCCCTCCTCACCTGAACGTCCTCACTCCCTTTTTCTCTCCACCCCTCACCCCCACCCCGCCTTCTCTCACCCCCCAGCCTCCTTTAATCATCCACTATCACCTGCCCCACCCCCCATCTCCCCCTCTCTATCTCCCCCTTCCTATCTCCCTCCTCCCTCTCTCCCTCCTTCTTCTCTCCCCCTCCCCTCTCTCGTCTACCATGGAGAGTCTGTAAGTATATCTAGCTATCTCTCTGTGAGTGTATGTCTGTTCCAGTCATATATCCATAAGTGTGAGGGAGTGTGTCAGTCAGTAGTGTGAGGGAGTGTGCGGGAGTGTGTCATTCAGTAGTGTGAGGGAGTATGGCAGTCAATAGTGTGTGTGTGTGTGTGAAAATGTGTGAAAAAGTGTATAAAAGATTATTGTTATTATTATTATTATTTTTAAAATTTTCAATATTATCATCATCATTACATTTAAGAATATTACTTATACCATCACCACCAAAAACCAGTGATATTGTACCTCTTCAATATTCCATGGAAACAGTGGAGGGGCCTCAGAACAGCTCCTACTTTAGGTAGCAAGACTTATTTATCCACTGGGAACACCAACAGCAGCCACGAGACTCATAACACTACCATCTGTCGACTTGTTGTGGGTAGCCCAGCTCCGTAGTTGTGTGTTCACCTAGATCATCTCTCTGCCCAGTGATACCGATAACACACACCAACACGACGCCTGGTATGATTTATAGTCTTACACGCTAGGTACACTCCCTCAGTTCCCCAGTTTATATTATTTGGATGTTGATTATCAAAGTCGTGTCGATTTGGCGTTGTTTTTTTGTTTTGGGTTGTTGGGTTAGGTTAGGTTAGGTT
>NW_024740514.1:0-19944 GCF_018991925.1 Homarus americanus | reverse complement strand
TCACCTTACCCTTCACCATCACATATATACGTTTCATCACCCTTACCATCACTCCTGCTGTCATTTCTCCTTCTGCCATCACTCCTGCTTTCACATTATTGCACCCTTCCCATCACTCCCTACCATATTGCCTCACCCCTCACCATCACTGCTGCTTCATTACCTCACCCTTCACCATCACACCTGCATTACCTACCTTCACCATCACTCATGCCCATTACCTCCTCCCTCCCACCATCACTCCTGCTACATTGCCTCACCTCCCTGCATCCTCACTCATCACCATCACTCATCACTCCTGCCCACCTTCACCATCCCACCTGCCATTTCCTCACCCATCCTCACCTATATTTCCTCACCCCTTCACCATCACACCTGCTACATTACCTCACCTCACCATCCTCTTTGCCTCACCCATCATTACCTCCTTCATCACATTACTTATCTCATACGTTCCTCACTCATCACCATCACTCAGCCGTTACCTCCTCCTTACCATCACACCTGTTGCATTGCCTCTCCCCTCACCATCACTCCTTTCCTACATTTCCTCGTCCCTTCACCATGCTGCTGTTACATTAACTCACCTTCACCTCACACCTGCTACATTGCCTCACAACCATTCTCTGCTCATTGCCTCCTCCTCACATCTCTGCTCTTTGTCACCTCCTGTCCTCCTGCTTCATTCTTTCCTCACCATCACTGCTGCTACATTACTTCTTCCCTTCTGTCATTACTTTTATCATAACCTGTACGTTGCTCACCTGCATCCTCTTAATTACCTCACCTTCACTATCACCTCCTCGTTGCCTCACCCCTCACCATCACTCATTGTCTCACTCTTATACATTACCCTCACTCCTCCATCACATAATTTATCACCCTCCTGCATCACACCCTGCATTGCCTCCTCCTCACCATCACTCTCTGCATTGCTCACCTCTGCATCAGTCCTTTCATTACCTCACCCTTCTAAATCACACCTGCTACATTACTTCACCCCTTACACCATCCCTCTGAATACATTGCCTCCCCTCACCATCACTGCTACTACATTTCCTCACCCTTCACCATCACTCTGTTACATTACCTCACCGTCACCATCACACCTGCCATTACTCACCTCACCCACCACACATTGCTACATGCCTCACCCCTCACCATCACTCCCATCACTCCTGCTACATTGCCTCACCTCACCATCACTGCTCATTACCTTCACCATCACTCTCTTTACATTACCTCTTCATCACACATTACTCACCATCACTAACACCATCTGCTGCATTGCCTCATCATCCTCCTGATGCATTGCCTCCTTACCTCACTATTACTTCATTGCTGCATCCTCACCCTTCACCATCACACTGTACATTATATCACTCGTGACCATTACACCTGCTATATTACCTCATTTCTCTTCACTCTCTTTATTGCCTCACCCCTCACTATGGCTATTTTACTTACCTTCATCTACACCTGCTACATTTTCTCACCCCTGTCTTATACATTATTTTGTTTTGTTTTTTGTTTTACTTCACCATCACTTTCTGTCATTACTCATCTTTTATCTCACTGCTTATTGCCTCACTCCTTCATCATTATTCTGTTGCCTCACTCTTCGCCATCTCTATGACTCATTACCTCGTCATCACTCATACGTGTTGTTTCACCTCACCATCACTTTGCTGCATTTCCTCAACCTTCCATCTCTCCTGTACATTACCTCACCTTCACCATCACTCCTGCTTCATTGCCTCCTCCTGTCATCCTGTTGTTTTGTCTCACCGTTCATCATCCTGCTTTTTCTTCATCTTCACCATCACTCTGCTATTGCCTAACCTAATCCTAATGCTACATTGCCTCACCCCTCCATCACTCCTGCTACATTGCCTCACCTTCACCATCACCTGCTACATTGCGTCCTCTTCACCATCTTGCTACATTTCTCACTCTTCCATCACTCTTTTGCATTGCTTCTCTCCTTTCATTTCACCTTGCTATATTGCCTCACCCATCACCATCTTTGTATTACCTCACCCCTTCACCATCGCATTTCATTTTCCCCATCTACTTGCTGCATTGCCTCACTCTTCACCATCCTTGCTACGTTTCCTCTCACTCTCACCATCGCTCTCTATTCATTTCCTCACCCTTCTGTTCATTTAACCTTCTCCTTTCTTCCTTTTTACATCACTTGCTTCATTACCTCACCCTTCACATCACACCTGCTACTTTGCCTCCTCACCATCTGCTGTTGTCTCACTCTTACCATCCCCTCACCTTTCATTGCTTCACCCTTCACCATCACTCCTGCTGCATTACTCTTCACCATCACTCCTGCTTCATTACCTCCTCCTTCACCATCACCTTATCATTGCCTCTTGCATCACTCTTGCTACTCTTCTTTCTGCTCACACCTGCTACATTACCTCACCTCACCATCACTCTGCTACGTTACCTTTCTCCCTTCCCATCACTCCTGCGGCATTACTTCACCCTTCCCCATCACACCTGCTGCTCCCACCCTCACCATCACTCCTTTTTCATTACCTCCCCTCCGTCACTCATTACGTTTATCCTACTCGTCTGCATTGCACTCACTCCTCCTGCTTTCACATCCTGCCTTGCTCCTCATCACCATCACTCTGCTCATTACTCCTCACTCCCACCTGTTGCATTACCTCACCCTCACCATCACTCCTGCTATTACCTCACCTTCACCATCACCTGCTGCATTACCTCATCTTCACCATCACACCTGCTACATTACCTCACCCTCACCATCACTCTACTACATTTCACCCTCACTTCTTTCCTGCTTCATTACCTCACCCTTCTCATCACACCTGCTATTACTCACCTTCACCATCACCTGCTACATTACCTCACCTCTCACCATCACCCTTCCATTGCGCCACCTCTGCATCACTGCTGACATTTTCTCACCATTCACCTCACTCCTGCTGCATACTCACCTTCACCTTACTCCTGACTACATTTCCTCACCCTCACCACCACACCTTACATTACCTTCACCCCTCATCACTCCTGCTGCCTTACCTCACTCTTCCATCACACTCTTCTTTGCCTCACTTCACCATCATCATGCATTACCTCCTCACCATCACTGCTGTTCATTCCTCCTCCTACCACCACTGCTAGCTACATTACTCTCCCTTCACCATCTTCCTGCTACATTACCTCACCCTTTTCACTCACACTCCACTCTTCTCATTACCTCACCCTTCACCATCACACCTGCCATTACCTCACCCTCACCATCACTCTGCTACATGCCTCCCTCTTCACATCACACTGCTGCATTACCTCCCCTCGTCTTCTCTGTTACATTGCCTCACACCTCCTGTGCTCTGCTGCATTACCTCACTCGCCTTCACCATCACACCTGCTACATTACATCCTCTGACCAAAACACCTGCTGTTTTACCTCGCTCCTCACCATCACTCCTGCTACATTGCCTCACCCCTTCACCATGACTCTTGCATTACCTCACCTCACCATCACTCTTTGTCGTTAGCACTGTCTCACCATCATGTCACTCTTTTACATTACCTCACCCACCATCACTGCTACCTTGATCATTTCCTTCATTTCTCTTCACCATCACGTCTGCATTACGTCTGCATCACTATAGCCATTACTCACTCATCATCATCACTCGTGTCATTGCTTCATTCTCACCATCGCTTCTGCTGCGTTGCGTCACCCTCACCATCTCTGCTTCATCACATTTGCCTTTCACCATTCCTCACCCACCACCAGTCATGCTGTGATCGAGCTCCCTACACCATCACACCTGCTACATTACCTCTCTCTCCATCACTCCTGCTACATTGCCTCTCCCTTTTCATCACTCATTGCTGTTCCTCACCCTTCACCATCACACCTCTACATTACCTAACCCCTCACCATCATACTGCATTGCCTCACCTCACCATCCTCTTCTGCATTCCTCATCTTCACCATCACACCTGCTACATTCACTCTACGTTCACCTGCTTCGTGCTCCCCTTCACCGTCAACATTTACTCTCTCTCCATCCTTTACACTCATCGTCTTCTTCTCTTTCTCATCTTCACCATCTCCTGCTACATTCCTCACCCTTCACCATTACCTGCTACATTGCCTCACTCCTCACCATCACTCCTGTACATTGCCTCACCCTACCATCACTGCTGCTACATTACTTCACCCTTCACCCATCACCTGCTACATTACTTCACCCTTCTCCATCACTCCTGCTACATTACTTCACCTCTTCATCCTGCTACTACATTTCCTATCCTTCACCATCGCTCCTGCTACATTGCCTCACCTGCCATCACACTGCTACATTATCTACCTCTGACCTCACAGCTTTCCTCTCCTGCTTCATCCTCCTGCTACATTGCTTACCTCTCTCCGATCACTGCTGCTACATTACCTCAACCCTCACCATCACTGCTGCTTTCATCTGCTTCAGCTTTATCATCACCTTGCTTTACCTCCCTTCACCATCACTCTGTGCATTGCCTCACCTCACCATCACTGCTGCTTCATTTCCTCACCCTTCTCCTTCACTGTTTGCATTACTCTCGCCGTCACCATCACTCCTGCTAATTGCCTCCTCCTCTGCCATCACTCATCTACATTGTCACCCTTCTGCATCACTCTGCTGTTACCTCCATCCCTCACCATCACTTGCTACATTACCTCACCCTTCACACCTGCTACATTACTTCACCATCACTCACCTTACATTCCTCACCTACCATCACTGCTATCATTCCTCTCTTCTCCATCACTCCTGTTGCATTACCTCACCCTTCACCATCACTGCTGTGCCTTCCTCGCATACCTGCTACATTGCCTCACCTCACCCATCACTGTTCTTTCATTACCTCACCCTACATCACACCACACTTTACATTATCTCATTCCTCACTATCACACCTGCTACGCTTCACCTTCATACACATGCTACATTACCTCACCTTCACCATCACTCCGCCATTACCTCACCCATCACCCATCACCCATAACCGCATTACATGCCCTCACCATCACTGCAACTACATTTCCACTCACCCATTCACCATCACTCACCAACACCACATTACCTCACCGTCCACCATCACCTGCTACATTACCTCACCCTTCACCGTCACTCTTCACCTCACTCCTCACCATTCTGCTACATTGCCTTCACCCATCACTCCCTGCTACATTACCTGACTCCTCCTGCATCACTCCTGCTACATTGCCTCACCCTTCACCATCGCTGCTGCTGCATTACCTCACCCTTCACAATCACACAACCTGCATTACCTCACCCTTCACCTTTACTCCTGCTTACATTACCCTCCCCACCCCTCACCCACCCCTCACCATCACTTCTGCCATTACCTCACTCACCATCTTTCTCTCTTCATTCTTCTCCCCTCACCATCAATTCTGCTTCGTTACCTCAATTCACCATCACTCCTGCTTCATTGCCTCACCCCTAATGTTTTCACCTTTATGCTACATTTCTCTTTATTCACCATCACACCTATTACATTACCTCTTACCTCTTCATTACTACATTTCTTCTACTTCATTTAACTCTAACTTCATCACACCTTATTTACTTTTCCTCACCTCTCACTATCACTCTTCTTTACTTTTCCTCTATTCTCCTGCAGCAACTGTGTAATTTTCATATCTCTTGCTTCTTCTTTGTCAAATTTTCAGTTTTGTTCATACATTGTGCATTACACTCATCTCACTATCACATGCTAGTGCATTCATTCTTCGTCACACCTACTGAGGCCTCACCCTTCACCATCACTCTGCTACATTACCTCACCTTCAGCATCACACTTACTACATTACCTCACCCCTCACCATCACACCTGCTTCATTTACCATCACTCCTCTGCCTCACCTTCACCATCATTCCTCATTACCTCACCCTTCACCACATCACTCCTGCTCATTTCTCACCATCACACTGCTACATTACCTCACCCTTCACCATCACACCTGCTTTATTTCCTCACCTCACACCTCACTTCTGCATCTTCTTTACACCTTCACCATCACACTGCTGTTATCTCACTCCTCACCATCACTCATGTTACCTCACCATCACACCTGTTGCCTCAATCCCTTCCATCACTCTTGCTATATTACCTCACCCTCTCATCACTCCTGCTACATTCACCTCACCCTCCTGCATCACTCCTGCTACATTGCCTTCACCATCACACATACTACATTATCTCACCCGTCACCATGACACCTGCTACATTACCTCACCACCATCTGCTACATTACCTCACCCTTCACTATCACACCTACTACATTACTTTCTTCTTCATTACTTCTACATTATCTCACCCCTCACCATCACACCATTAACCCACCCCTCACCATCTCTCTTGCTACATTACCACTTCTCACCATCACTCCTGCTACATTGTCCTCTTTCATCACTGCTAGCTACATTACCTCACCCTTCACCATCACTTCTGACTGCATTACCCTCAACCTTCACCATCTCTCCTGCCACATTACCTCCCTCCTCCTGCAGCATTACCTCACCTCACCATCACTTCTGCTACATTGCCTCACCTCACCATTACATCACATTTCATACCATCATACACACATTATGTCCAGTGCTCAGCTCGAGGCTGGCATGTGAGGATGTGTTTCATACCACACATTTCACACAAGCTTTTAATAATTTGTTAGTGTGTACTTATTATATTATTGTTTCTTAGTACTTTGGTTGATAATATATTTATGTATGTTATTAATATGCATCATTGTCTTCTCTGTTAGTCCAACTTTCAAGTAGTATTAATCAAATTATATAAATATCCCATAAATGTCACGCTCTCTCCCCCCTTGTTTGTGTGTTTCATAGGCAACGTGTCTCATTTGTTTCTCTAGCCTTGACCTTGTCTAGTGCCTTGTCCCCATTTTCTGCAATGCCTAGAGTATCAAATATTAGTGACCATTTTAATCACTGAAGTCTGGTACCAAATCTCTATTTGGTTGAATAATCATTTGTAGTATTTGTATATATATTTCGTATGTCTTGTGTATATAGTATGTTATGTGTGTTAGTCTCCTTATTTCTTCATCTTTTCTTATTTTGTTATAGTATTAATCCCTTAATTCATGTTTGCTAGTCATTACTCCTGAAACATGGTAGTAGTATATTTCCCTCACTTTATTTCCTTGTTCATGTATTCAGTGCATTTGGTAGAGGTTTTTGTGGTTTGTGCTTGTTTTCTATTTGTTCCTTTTATTTGTTCTTGGCATTTCCTCAAAATATATAAAGCAATGAAATAATGTACCTCACCCTTCACCACACCTGCTACATTACCCCCTCCCTCACCATCACACCTGCCATTACCTCACCCCTCACCATCACTCCTGCTACATTACCTCACCTTTCACCATCACTCTGCCATTACCTCTCTCCCACCATCACACCTGCTACAGTACCTCCCTCACCATCACATCTGCTCACATTACACCTCACCCCTCTCCATCACTCCCTCTGCTTCACCATCACTCCTGAGCATTTCCTAACCCTTTCACCATCACCTGCTACATTACTCACCCTTCACCATCCTCCTCAGACATTACCTCCTCCCATCACACCTGCTACAGTACCTCTTCACACCATCACATCTGCTACATTCCTCACCCCTCCATCCTGCTACATACTCACTCTCCCATCACTACTTGTTGCCTCACCATCTACCCTTCACCATCACTCCCACACATTATTTCACTCTTCCCCATCTCCTGCTACATTATCTCACCCTTCACATTACGTCACCCACCACCATCTGCTGCTTTGTTCACCCTCTCATCACTCCAGTTCATTACCACTCCCTTCACCACAAGTGCTGCTCATATTACCTCATTCCTCACTATCACCTGCTACATTCTTTCGCCATCTGCTACATTACCTCAACCCTCACCATCACTGCTGCTACATTACCTCACCCTTCACCATCACTCCTGCTACATTACCCTCACCCTTCTCCATCACTGCTTACATTACCTCATTGCTCACTATCACACCTTCACATTACCTCACCCTTCACCATCCACACATGCTCATTACCTCAACCTCACCTTCACTCCTGCTACTCACCCTTCTCCACCACACCTGCTACCTCACCTCACCATCACTCCCTTAATTGCCTCGGCCAGCACCATCACTCGCCACTGCACTACCACTCCCATTACCATCACAACTGCAATTACCTCATCATGCCATCACTCACTTAACTGCCTCACCTCTCACCATCACTGCTGCTGCATTACCTCACTCTTCACCATCACTCCTACATTACCTCACCCTTCACCATCACACCTGCTACATTATCTCAACCTCACCATCACACCTGCTACATTCACTCCAACCCTCACCATCACTGCTTGCTTTCATTACCCCTTCACCACCTCTCCTGCTACATTACTCACCCTTCACCATCACTCCTGCTACATTACCTCACCCTTCACCATCACACCTGCTACATTACATCACCCCTCACCATCACTGCAACTACATTTCCTCCCCTTCACCATCACTCCTCTACATTACCTCACCCGTCACCATCACACACTACATTACCTCACTTCCTGTCACTCTTGTGCCTCACTCTCACCATTACTCCTGCTATATTGCCTCACCCCTCACCATCACTCCGCTACATTACCTCACTCTCACCATCACTCCTGCTACATTGCCTCACCCCTCACACCATCTGCTGCTACATTACCTTCACAATCACACTTCATTACCTCCCTTCACCTTTGCTCATACATTACTCCCCTCACCACACCTCTACATTACTTACTTACATTACCTCACTCCGTGCCATCACTCTGCTCATTGCCTCACCCTCCATCAACTAGCTACATTACCTCACCCTTCACCATCACACCTGCTACATTATCTCACACCCCTCCATCTCTGCAATATTACCTCATCTTTCAATCACACCTGCCATTACCTCCCCTCCCATCATTCACATTACCTCACCTCACCATCACTCTTGCTACATTACCTCCCTCACCATCACACCTGCTACATTGCCTCACCTCACACCATCATTGCTGCTACATTACTCACTCTTCAACATCACTCTCCTGTACATTTACACCATCACTCTACATTTCAATCCTTACATCACACTTCTGCATCCTCCACCATCACCTGCACTACATTTCCTCACCCTCTCACCATCACTGTAACCTACACCTCCTCTTCCATCACCTCCTGCTACACCCCTTCACCATCACATGCACATTATCTCACCCCTCACCATCACTGCTTTCTGCATTGCTTCACCCTTCACCTTCACTCCTGCTACATTACCTCACCTTCTCCATCTTTACTCTCCCTCACCATCACTCCTGCTACATTGCCTCAGCCCTCTCCTCCTGCTTCACCTCCCCTTTACCATCACACCTGCTACATTACCTCACTCCTCCCATCCTCCTGCTGCAATGCCTCACCTCTCCATCACTGCTGTTACATTACCTCACTCTTCAACATCACTCCTCTGCAATTACCTCCACTCTTCACATCACACCGTTATCTCAACCCTCACCATCACACCTGCTACATTACCTCAACCCTCACCACCACTGCTTTCCTTCACCATCACTCACCTTGCATTACCTCACCCTTCACCATCACTGCTGCCTCATTCCACCCACTATCATACCTGCTACATAACCTCACCCTTCACCATCACACATGCTACATTACCTCAACAATCACCATCACTGCTCCCACATTACCTCACCACCATCACACCTGCTACATTACCTCACCCCTCATCATCACTGCTGCTACATTACCTCCCTTCACCATATACTTCATTATCCTCTTCACCATCACGCTTTGCTACATTATCTCACTCCTCCATCACTCCTGCTACATTGCCTCACCCTCACCATCACAGCTGCTGCATTCGAGACCCTTCACCATCACACCTGCTACATTACCTCACCTTCACCATCACTCCTGCCATTACCTCCTCCTCCCATCACGCCTGTTACATTACCTCCCTCACCATCACACTCTACATTACCTCACCCCTCACCATCACTCCAGCTACATTACCTCTCCATTGCCCTGCTCACCTTTCCATTGCACCTCACCATCAACCTTGCTACCTCACCCTTCACCATCACCTGCTACATTACCCTCACCCCTCATCACTGATGCTATATTACCTCACCCTTCCCATCACTTCTGCTGCATTGCCTCACCCGTCACCATCATTTCCTGCTATATTACCTCACACGTCACTCTGCTATATTACCTCACCCTTTACCCCATCACTCCTGTTACTTACCTCATTTCCTTCATTCCTACTACATTTTCTCACTCTCACCATCACTCCTGCTACAGTATTTCCCTCACCATCACTCCTGCTACATTGCCTCTTCACTCTTGCTACATTACAACCCTTCACCATCTGCTCCTTTTCACTCCGTGCCATCACTCTGCTTTACATTGCCTCACCCTCTCCATCAACCATGCTACATTACCTCACCCTCACCACTCACCCCTGCTACATTCCCACCCCTCACCATCACTGCCAATATTATCCCACCTTCCACCATTATTTCCTTGCTAGTCATTCTCAACTGTCACCCATCATTCCAGCTATACCTTCACCCTTCACCATCACCCTATGCACTACCCACCCTACACCATCACTTCTCTACATTGCCTCACCCTCACCGTCACTCCTAGATATTACTCCTCACCCTTCACCATCACTCTGCTGCACATTCAAACCCCACCATCACACTCCAACATTTCTGCCCTCACCACCTTTGCTACACTACTCCTTCCATCATCACACCTGATACACACCTCACTCCCTGACCATCACACCTGCTACATTACCTCACCTCCTTACCATCACTCCTGCCAAGACACCCCACCTCTCCACCACACCTACTACATCTCACCCTCACCATCACTGCCAACACCTCACACTCACCATCACCTGCCACACTCACCTCCATCTTTCTACTACACACCCCACCATCACCTGCCACATTACTTCACCCTCCACCATCACACCCGCATCTATCTCACCCCCACCATCACTGCTGTTAAATTACCTCACCATTCAACATCACACCCACACACCAACCATCACACACCCCAACCCCACCCCACCCCACTCACCCCCACCATCACACCCTACACACTCCCACCCCCCACCACTCCTACACACTCCACCTCACCTTCACTCTGCCACATTGCTCTCCCTCACCATCACTGCTGCTACATTAGCCCACCTCACCCACCACTCCTACAGCACATCTCACATTCACCATCACCCTGCTACATTACCTCACCCTTCACCATCACTCCTGCTACATATCCTCAACCTTCACCCATCACTCCCACATTACTACACTCCAGCATCACACCCTTTACCCACCACCCCACAATCACACCTGCTACATTATTCACCCCCATCACTCCTACATGTTACCTCACTCCTCACCATCATCCTGCTACATTGTCTCACCCCTCACCACTCATAACCATCTCACCCCACCAAAAGACCTGCTACATACTCACCTCACCACTCCTATATTAATTCACCCCTCACCATCACTCCTGCCATTACTTCATTCCTCACCATCACCCTGATACATTGCCCACCCCACCATCACTTCCAGCAACTCCCCCACCTCACCACCACACCCAGACACTCCCACCCTGACCATCACACCCAGACACTCCACCCCACCCCACACTGCTCCACCCACAGACTCCACCCCACCACACACTATCAACCACCACACTTATACCCTTCCACCATCACCTGCCACACACCCCACCACACCCACACACTCACCCTCCACCATCCCTGCCACATTACTTCACCTCACCATCACACCTGCCACACACTTCACCCCACCATCACTCCCATTACCTCACGCCCCACCACACCCACATTCCTCACTGCTCGCCATCATTCCTGCTACATACCTCACCCCACCATCACACGTGCCATTACCTCACTCCCCATCACTCCTACATACCACTCCTGACCATCACACGTGCTATATTACCTCACCCCACCATCACCTGCTACATTACCTCACCCTTCACCATCACTCCTGCTACATTACCTCACCTTTCACCATCACACCTGCTACATAACCTCAACCTTCACCATTACCCCACATTACTACACCCCTCACCATCACATCTGTTACATTACCTCACCCTCACAATCACACCTGCAACATTAGTTCACCCCTCACCATCACTCCTGCTATATTACCCCACCTCACCATCACTCCTGCACATCTCACCCTTCACCATCAGATGCTACATACACTCACCCTTCACCATCACTGCCATTTCTACCTTCACCATCACCTCCTGCTATATTACCTCACCCTCACCATCACACATGCAACATTATCTCACCCTCACCCATCACTCCCACATACCTCCACCCTCACCATTACTCCTGCTATTTACTCCACCTCACTATCACTCCTGCTACATTGCCCACCTCACCACTCCCCACATTACTTCCAACCCTTCACCATCACACCTGCTACATTAACTCACCTCACCATCACACACTCCTCACCTTCCACCATCAACCTGCTACATTCTCACTCCTCACCATCACCCTGCTACATTGCCTCACCCCTACCATCACCTTGCTTATTACTCACCTCTCTCACCATCACACTGCTACATACACTCACCTCACCATCACTCCAGGAGAGGCTGGACGAGTAATGCCAGTGTCTGACGAAAAATCAAAGTGGAGTGGAAATTGTGAGTAGTGGGAAGTCAAAGCTGGTGTGAAGAAGCACACGAAGGATAATGCATAACAACGACAACACAGCTATACCAACCTGTCTGGGGTCCCTGATAGACGAATTTGACTGCTATGTTAGGCAGGGACATGCAAAAACTTAATTGTTGGTGACTACATAAGGTACATGGACAGTGGGTCTTGTATAAAAAACAAATATAGGATGAGGTGTATGCCAGAGCTGTGTGGGGATATAATCTGACAGGATGGATAAATATTCTGTCTGTATCGAAATAAACCATTATCTGCTCCCCAGTGATAAATGATATCATTATGTAGGAGGAACTTTATACCATGTTTACAGATCGGGGACAGATTGAGGAGGACTTCATCATGCGTGTGTCCTGCCACCAGTGGAGAGTTGCAGAATGGTTGTCAAGCAGTTGCGTCAACGGACCGCCTGACAGATACATTGCAAGTCAACATCAGTCCCATCTATTGACAACTGGGACAACTTCTATGGCATGGACCTTATACAGGGATGGGGTACCTGTCTAGGATGAGTAGCACCCTGGTCAGCCTGAGGGGCAGTCTAAAGATATCAAAGTCTTCAAACTGCTAAGAGAACATATGGGCAATGTGGAGGAGACCAAGGAAGTGCCCATGAAGATTGCAGGAAATAGTGTTAGGAAATGACACAAACTAAATTAGACAGGAGTTTAAAACTAAACGCGGTAAGGGAGACCAGAACATCACTAACTTGGGGGAAATGCTACCAACAGTAGCGTTTGGAGAAACAAAATGATGATATTAGGGCCTTGGTATGTACCCAAGAATTGATATAATTGCATTCACTGAAATACGATCAATCCCAGACGCTAATGAATTACTAAATGAATAGCAATTGTGGTTACAAACTGTTCCAACCGATAGCAGAATTCAGGAAAGATATGATAGCAATCTATGTTAGATAATCTGGGTGCAGTTAAATACAGTAAAAAAACTGAGAGGAATACAGAAACAATTCGATAGAATTATGACGGTCGGAAAATTAATCACAGGAGTATAACATATATAGACCTCTCAATCTTGATAGCGCCAATGGTTTTAATTTATCTGGGGATGAAATGCGAGGTTTCATGCCACAAATAAAGTCTGTATAGTAGCTTAATTTAACCCCACAACAGATTGGGACTGACCTTACGGGTAACTCAGAATCGAGGATTTTCTCGAGACGATCCAGACTGTTTCCTGTTCAACATAAACCGAACCTACACGATATTGATTAGTCTTGTCGAAATAGAGAAAACCTCATTAGCAATGTCGAGGTAGGAACGAACTGGCAAACAGCAATGCGTGAAATTCGACCCCAGTTAGATTTTCAGGCAGACGTAGAAAATTCCACTAAAGGTTTTTTCACAGATTTTGTAGAAGGTAAACTTTGGATAGGTACTACCGTGAACCTGGATAGATGACAATTTACCTGATAACGAGATCTGAGATTTAGTCTCCACAACAATTCTAAATAGTGAGTTACTTAATGCACAAAGGCAGATCATACCATACAAAAACTCCAGATCAGATAACAAATGACTCCTAAATGATAAATAATTATTTAAAGAACATCATTGGCCAAAAGGAAGAGAAGGATAAATCAAGGAAATTCACCTGGACTATTATAGGTATTATGAGAGGTTAAAACCGATAAGGAAAGCAAAGAGGAATATGGAGGTAAGGATAACAAGGAGGAAGACAAACCCCAAAGGATTCTACCAAATGCATCAAACTAAAACATTTAGAGTAGTAAGATTAACTAATACAGTCAGACTCAAGCAGCTCATCGATAACGATGGAGAAATATAAATAATTTCATGAATATTTTTTCAACAGTTTTCACCACTGAAAAATTTAAACATGATACCCAAATTTTATCTGTAGATAGTGAAGAAACAAATTAAGTGAGATAGTAGTGACCTGCACCCATGTTAGTAAGCAACAGACAAATTAAAGCCCATGCAGTCACCTGGTCCTTAAGGAGATATTTGCTGAGTATTAGCGAATATATACGGAAGAGCTTAGTATGCCCTTAGCAGTTGTTTAACATGTCCCAAAAAGGGTGAAAATTGTAATCCTGGAGTGATACTGCACTGATTTTCAAGAATAGAGGATCATCATCTCCCAACTACCGCTCCAATCAGTCTAACATCATTAGTAGGCACCATTGAAGCAATCATTTCAAACTCTATTCGAAATCACCTGAGAAGCACTGATTGATCAATGATTCCCAGCATGGCTTCCACAAGCTTGGACGTAGTTCTTACCTAACTAATCTATTGCATTCTTTCAATCAGTTTCGAACTGGTGACGAGGGCACAATTATGATGTGGTATATCCTCGACTTTAGTAAAGCCTTCTGACAGAGTCCCCACGAAAGACCAACGGTATGCAGCTCTGCATCAAAGGTGACATCCTCAAATGGATTTTAGGGCACAGGATTACGTGAAACAGCGAGGAGCATTAACGGCACTAAGTCCCATTGGAGCAACGTCAATAAAGGGAGTCCCCTGCTGTCTAGTACTGGACCATTATTGTTTATTGCTAAACGACATAGTATACGGCATATGACAGCTAAATATAAGAAGATGACACTAAAATAGGACGGTTATCAACCTGACGAGGACTTGGCAAAAACTACAGGAAGATTTTAAACAAATTCTTTTCGAATGGTCTGAAAAACGGCAGATGAATTCACCTGTCGACAAATGCAGGCACTTCCAGTATAGGAGATAAACAGGGAAACCAGGCACCAGATGAACAACGATTACAGAGAAATCCAACTGAGAGAGATTTAGAGTAATGATATGCAGGAACTTTTGGGCCACAAATAAATGTGTTTTTGCTCGCAACAAGGCCATTAAAGCACTTGGGTTCAGACAAAGGAGTGTTAGTTATAAGACTAGCTTATATCATCCCAAAATTGTATCTTATATTCTTGGACCACACCTGGATTGATGAAGTTCAGTTCTGGTCACTGTATTAATAGAATGGATACAGAATCCTTGGAAAGAATCTTAGAGGAGAATGACAAGATCAATCCTACATTAGGAACCTGAGTATAGAGACAGGTTAGGCGATCTAATTTGCACACTCCTTGAGAGACGAGAGTTGAAGCACCCACAGAGGTATAAGGTAGGGCTAAACAAAGGGGACATTACAAAGGTACTCAAATTATCCAACCAGAGCGAAATCCCAAATAATGGTTTTACACTTTAGACAACTTAGATTTAGGCGTAAAATAGGTAAACACTGGTTTGGAAAACAGAGAGTGGATGAATGGGAACAAGTCACTAAATATCATCATTAACCTCGAATATGCTGAATTGTTTCCAAACACAGGTTGATGCCTGGACTGCCCAGTATGGGCCAATAGGCCCGCTGCAGTTTCCTCCATTCTTATGTTCTTATGTTCATATTACCTCACCTTCACCATCACTCCTGCTACATTATTTCACCACTCCCCATCACTCCTGCTACATTATTTCACCACTCCCCATCACTCCTGCTACATTATCTCACCCTTCACCATCACTGCTGCTACATTACTTCACCCTTCACCTTCACTCCTGCTAAATTACCTCACCTTTCACCATCACTCCTGCTACATTACCTCACCCTTCACCATTATTCCTGCTACATTATCTCACCCTTCACCGTCACACCTGCTACATTACATCACCCATCACCATCACTGCTGCCACATTACCTCACCCCTCACCGGCACTCCAGCTACATTACCTCACCATTCACCAACACTGCTGCTACATTACCTCATTCCTCACTATCACACCTACTACATTAACTCACCCTTCACCATCACACCTGCTACATTACCTCAACCCTCACCATCAATGCTGCTACATTACCTCACCCTTCACCGTTACACCCAAGCATCATCTCACACACCCCCTACCATCACACCTGCTACATTACCTCACCCTTCACCATCACTGCTACTTTATTAGCTCACCCTTCACCATCACTCCTGCTACATTACCTCACCCTTCACCATCACACCTGCTACATTACCTCACCCTTCACCATCACTCCTGCCACATTACTTCACTCCTCACCATCACACCTGCTACATTACCTCACCCTTCACCATCACTCCTGCGACATTACCTCACGCCTCACCCTCACACCTGCTACATTTCCTCACTGCTCGCCATCATTCCTGCTACATTACCTCACTCCTGACCATCACACGTGCTACATTACCTCACTCCTTACCATCACTCCTGCTACATTACCTCACTCCTGACCATCACACGTGCTATATTACCTCACTCCTTACCATCACTCCTGCTACATTACCTCACCCTTCACCATCACTCCTGCTACATTACCTCACCTTTCACCATCACACCTGCTACATAACCTCAACCTTCACCATCACTCCTGCCACATTACTACACCCCTCACCATCACATCTGTTACATTACCTCACCCCTCACAATCACACCTGCAACATTAGTTCACCCCTCACCATCACTCCTGCTATATTACCTCACTCCTCACCATCACTCCTGCTACATTACCTCAACCTTCACCATCAGACTTGCTACATTACCTCACCCTTCACCATCACTGCTACTACATTTCCTCACCCTTCACCATCACTCCTGCTATATTACCTCACCCTTCACCATCACACATGCCACATTACCTCACCCTCACCATCACCCCTGCCACATTACTCCCCACCCCACCATTACTCCTGCCATATTACTCACTCCTCACTATCACCCTGCTACATTGCCTGCCTCACCATCACTCCTGCTACATTACCTAACCCTTCACCATCACACCTGCTACATTAACTCACTCCTCACCATCACTCCTGCTACATTACCTCACCCTTCACCATCACACCTGCTACATTACCTCACTCCTCACCATCACTCCTGCTACATTGCCTCACCCCTTACCATCACTCTTGCTATATTACCTCACCCTTCACCATCACACCTGCTACATTACCTCACCCCTCACCATCACTCCAGGAGAGGCTGGACGAGTAATGCCAGTGTCTGACGAAAAATCAAGCGAGTGGAAAATTGTGAGTAGTGGGAAGACAAAGCTGGTGGTGAAGAAGCACACGAAGGATACGACAACAACGACAACAACAGCTAAGTGTACCAACCCGTTCAGTCCCTTGATAGACGAATTTGACGTTAGTACAGTCAGGGGCAGGGATGACAAGAAAGGTATAAAAACTTTAATTGTTGGTGACTCACAGGTAAGGTACATGGACAGGGTCTTTTGTGGTAAAAACAAATATAGGATGAGGGTGTGTTTGCCAGGAGCTGGGGTGGGGGATATAATTGACAGGATGGACAATATCTTGTCTGGTAATGGGAACAAACCCATTATCTGCCTCAGTGCAGGAGGCAATGATATTGGCTGGTGTAGGAGCGAGGAACTTCTTGATAAGTTCAAGGCAGCCATAGATCGTATTAGGACTAAGGGAGGGATCCCTATCATATGCGGTGTCCTGCCTAGAAGGAGAGTTGGCGTGAATGGTTGTCAAGGGCAGTTGGTGTCAACGACCGTCTTGACAGATATTGCAAGTCAATATCAGTCCATTCATTGACAACTGGGACAACTTCTATGGCAGAAGGGACCATGCTAGGGATGGGGTGCACCTGTCTAGGGATGGAGTAGCAACCTGGCTGGGGCTCAGAGGGCAGTTCAAAGATATGGTCTTTAAACTGCTAAGAGAACATATAGGCACGGGGTGGAGAGACTGCAGTGGGCGGGTAAACAAGGCGAAGATTACAGGAAATAGTGTTAGGAATGATGACAAAACTAAATTAGACAGGGAGTTTAAAACTAAACGCGGTAAGGGAGACTCAGAACGACTAACTTAAATGTATGCTCGCGAACAGTAGAAGTATGAGAAACAAAATGGATGATATTAGGGCCTTGGTATGTACCGAAGAAATGATATAATTGCATTCACTGAAACATGGATCAACCTAGACACGTGAATTACCAGTCGAATAGCAAATGCGGGTTACAAACTGTTCCAACCGATAGGCAGACCAGGAAAGGAGGCGGGTAGCAATCTATGTTAGGGATAATCTGAGTGAAATAAATGAAATAAAAACTGAGAGGAATACAGAAACAATTTGGATAGAATTAAGTGACGGTCGGGAAAATTAATCACAGGGTAATATAGACCCCCAATCTTGATAGCGTCAATGAGCGACTTATCTGGGATGAAATCAGGGGCTTCCATACACAACAAAGTCTGTATAGTAGGCGACTTTAACCGGCCAAATAGATTGGACCTTACGAACTCAGAATCAGAGGATTTTCTGAGACGATCCAGGACTGTTTCCTAAGTCAACATATAACCGAACCCACACGGGGTAATAATATACTGGATTTAGTTCTGTCGAACAGAAACCTCATTAGCATGTCGGGTAGGAACGAACTTGCAGCGTCACAAAGAAATTGATTCCAGTTAGATTTTCAGAGACGTAAGGAAAATTCACTAAGTACCAGATTTCAGAAGGGCAAACTTGACAGTTTAAAAGGCAGCTGAGAGAGGGTGTCGCGGCTGCTGTGAACCTGACAGATGACACCGACCTGATAACGAGATCTGAGATTGCCGGGTTCCACGACAATTTAAATAGTGAGTTACTTAATGCACAAAGGGCAGATCATACCATACAAAAACTCAGATCAGACAACAATGACCCTAATGGATAAATAATTATTTAAAGAACATCATTGGCCAAGGCTATAGGTAGAAGGATAAATCGTGGCGAAATTCACTCGGGACTATTATAGGGTATTGGCGAGTAGGGTTAAAACCGAGGATAAGGAAAGCAAAGAGGAATAATGAGGTAAGGATAACAAGGGAGACAAACCCCAAAGGATTCTACAAATGTATCAAACTAAAACACGAGAAAAGATTGGACCAATACAGTCAGACTCGTGAGCTCACTGATAACGATGGAGAAATGAGCAATAATTTGAATAAATATTTTCAACAGTTTTCAAAATTTAAACATGATACCGAGGCACCGACTCTATTCT